>NW_027041015.1:217500-270221 GCF_037179485.1 Ochlerotatus camptorhynchus
CAGCAGCAGTAAGCCCCAAGGTGAGCAGCAAGGACACCAAGGAGAGCTAGGTCTTATGCTAAGCCAGGTGTTCACACCGAAATCCAGCAGTAGCACACCCCAAGAAGGATTGCAGCTTGGGAAGACCAAATTGATGGAGGTCAGGAGGAGGATCAATGAACTCCATGACTTCATCAAGGATAAGAGCAACGTCCACAAGGCAATAAAGGAAATGGTGACGGGCATCAAATCCGCCATTATTGCTGCCGAACGTGAACAGGATGCGCTGAGGACGAGGTCCGTAACTGCCGAAAGGGCACTGATCGAGGCCAAGGAGAAAGCAGCAGCTGAAATACAGGAGACGCCAAAGGGACCTCGAAATCCACGCTCGGAGAAGAGGAAAAGGGAAACTCCAGGAGAGGAAGAGGAGTTGAAAAAAGTCAAGAACGACAAAGAAGACAACAAGGAGGAAGGCTGGCGTACCGTCGAGAAGCCAAAGGAGAAGTGGAAAAAACGGAAGGAAAAAGACATGAAGAAGAAAGCTGAACAGAAGAAGGTGATACCCAGGACTCGTCGGGAGCGAAGTAAGGGCGATGCTCTGATCGTTGAAGCTAAGGACAAAACGTCGTATGCAGCACTCCTCCGGAAGGTACGAGAGGATCCGGAGTTGAAGCAACTAGGAGAGAACGTGGTGAAAACCAGGCGAACCCAGAAAGGCGAGATCCTCTTTGAGCTGAAGAAGGATCCTGCTATCAAGAGCTCAGCCTTCAAGGAGCTCGTCGAAAAGTCTCTTGGCGAAGGGGCGAGCGTAAGAGCTCTATCCCAGGAGACAGTGGTCGAGTGCAGGGACCTGGACGAGATCACCACAGAAGAGGAGCTAAGAAGTGCGTTGAGAGTGCACTGCGATCTGGGAGATGTCCCGATGTCAATCCGCATGAAGAAGGCGTACGGCGGCATGCAAACGGCGGTTATACGGCTTTCGACAGCTGCAGCGAATAAGCTGTTGGAGACGGGCAAGGTCAAGGTTGGCTGGTCATTGTGCTCGCTGAAAGCCACTCCTCGGGTTACCAAGCAATTGGAGCGATGCTTCAAGTGCATGGGATTCAGTCACCAGGCGAGGAACTGCAATGGCCCTGACAGATCTGATCTGTGCAGGAAATGCGGAGAGAAAGGCCATATTGCAAGAGGCTGCACGAAGCATCCGAGGTGTATGCTCTGCAAAAAAGAGGACGGTAACGATCATACGACGGGAGGCTTCAAATGCCTAGCATACAAAAAGGCGATGGCAGGCCAACAGTAATGGAGGTAACCCAAATAAACCTCAATCATTGCGACATTGCTCAGCAACTGTTGTGGCAGTCGACAACAGAAACAAAGTGCGACGTTGCAATCATTGCGGAACCGTATCGAGTCCCTCCCGATAACGGTAACTGGGTTGCGGATAGAGCTGGGATGGCAGCTATACAAGTTATGGGCAGATACCCCATTCAAGAAGTGGTTGCGAGCTCATACGAAGGCTTCGTCATCGCCAAAATCAACGGAATCTTCATGTGTAGTTGTTACGCACCCCCCAGATGGACGATTGAGAAGTTCTACAAGATGCTTGATGGACTTACCGAAGAGCTGGTCGGACGACGACCGGTAGTCATCGGAGGAGACTTCAATGCTTGGGCAGTGGAGTGGGGAAGCAGGTGTTCCAATGCAAGAGGGCACAGTCTGCTGGAAGCTCTGGCAAAACTGGAAGTTATGCTGGCCAATAAAGGCACCAGCAGCACTTTTCGCAGAGATGGCCGAGAATCCATTATCGACGTTACTTTCTGCAGTCCGTCGCTGATGGCAAACATGGATTGGAGAGTGTGCGAAGGATATACCCATAGCGACCATCAGGCGATACGATATGGCATCGGTCAACGGAATACTGTGGCAGTACGGAGGACGAGAACTTGTGACCGAAAGTGGAAGACGAAAGCTTTCGACAAGGATTTGTTCGTTGAGGCACTTCGTGTGGACGGGAGTCCCGTAGATCTAAATGCGGACGAGCTGACAGAAACGTTAGTGAGAGCATGTGACACGACCATGCCGAGGAAACTGGAGCCAAATAACAGACGGCGTCCAGTCTACTGGTGGAACGAGGCACTTAGTACTCTCCGCGCTAGTTGTCTCAGAGCCAGAAGACGTGTTCAGAGAGCAAGAACGGAAGCAGACAGAGAGGAACGAAGAGAAGTGTTTCGAGCGGCCAGGGCCGCTTTTAAACGAGTGATTAAGCAGAGCAAGTCGAACTGTTTTAAGGAGCTGTGTCAAGACGCTGATGCCAACCCCTGGGGCGACGCATACCGAGTCGTGATGGCGAAGATCAGAGGTCCAACGATGCCCGCTGAAATGTGCCCAGAGAAGCTGAAAGTCATCGTGGAAGGACTTTTCCCGAAGCACGACCCAACAACCTGGCCACCTACACCGTACGGAGAAAGAGAGGGAGATAACGTCGAAATCACCAACGAGGAGCTCGTAGTAGTGGCGAAAGGATTGAAGGTGAAGAAAGCTCCCGGTCCGGATGGAATCCCCAACGTAGCGTTGAAAGCGGCGATCCAGTCATCCCCGGACATGTTCAGGATGGTGCTGCAGAAATGCCTGAACGAGGGTCACTTCCCTGACAGGTGGAAGATACAGAAGCTAGTGTTGCTGCCGAAACCAGGAAAACCGCCGGGGGATCCAGCATCATACAGGCCTATATGCCTGCTGGATACACTCGGAAAACTCTTGGAGAGGATCATCCTAAACAGGCTGACGAAATACACGGAGAGTGAGCACGGATTGTCGGAGAGGCAGTTCGGATTCCGGAAAGGGAGATCGACGGTGGATGCAATTCGGACAGTGGTCGAGAGAGCTGAAAAGGCGTCCAAACAGAAGCGGAGAGGAGATCGATATTGCGCCGTCATAACGATCGACGTCAAGAATGCGTTCAACAGCGCCAGCTGGGAGGCCATCGCCGAAGCACTGCATAGAATGAGGGTCCCTGACTACCTGTGCAGGATCCTGAGGAGTTATTTCCAGAACCGGGTTCTGGTCTACGAGACAGACATGGGACAGAGATCGATTAGGATCACAGCGGGAGTTCCACAAGGCTCCATCCTTGGTCCAACGCTCTGGAACGGGATGTACAACGGCGTGCTAACGCTGAAACTGCCCAAAGGAGTTGAGATCGTTGGCTTTGCGGACGACGTCGTCTTGACGGTAACAGGCGAGACGCTGGAAGAGGTGGAAGTGTTGTCAACCGAGGCAATCGAAATGATTGGTAACTGGATGAAAGGAGCGAAGCTGCAAATAGCCCACCACAAAACGGAAGTGTTATTGGTCAGTAACTGTAAAGAGGTACAGCGGGCGGAAATCACCGTCGGGGAGCACACCATAGCCTCGAAGCGTGTGTTAAAATACCTGGGAGTGATGATCGATGACCGGCTAAACTTCAACAGCCACGTCGAATATGCCTGTGAGAAGGCTTCGAAGGCCATCAACGCGATAGCTAGAATCATGCCGAACAACGCTGGTCCCAGCAGTAGCAAGAGGCGTCTTCTGGCCAGCGTGTCATCATCGATACTGAGATATGGAGGTCCAGCCTGGGTTCCAGCGCTGGAAACGAAGCAGAACCAAAGGAAACTGAGCAGTACGTTCCGGCTTATGGCCATGCGAGTCGTGAATGCGTACAGAACCATCTCGTCGGAAGCAGTATGCGTTATCGCCGGTATGATCCCTATCGGCATCACCCTGGCGGAGGACAGTGAGTGCTACAGGCAGAGAGAAGCCGGAAGAGTACGGAAAGTTGTGAGAGTGGAGTCATTGGCTAAGTGGCAACAGGAGTGGAACACGACGGAGAACGGTAGATGGACACATAGACTAATACCGATTCTTTCGACCTGGGTGAACAGAAAACACGGAGAAGTCAATTTCCACCTAACGCAGTTCCTGTCTGGCCACGGCTGCTTCAGGAAATACCTGCATCGGTTCGGACACGCAGCGTCACCCCTCTGTCCGGAGTGTGGCAACGTCGATGAAACGCCGGAGCATGTGGTCTTTGACTGTCCAAGGTTCGAGGCAGTGCGAACGGAGATGCCCGTCCTTAACGTGGAGAATGTCGTCGATGAAATGTGTCGAGAGGAGGACTCTTGGAATGCCGTCAGCAGGGCAGTCACACAGATTATGTCAGAGCTGCAGCGTAAATGGAGAGAAGAGCAGCGATCTAGCAACGCCAGCTAGCGCTGAGAGTACGACAAGTGCATGAGCACAGCCACCCCCCGAAGTAGTCGCTTCACAGTGGTCCCGGGGGGATCCAGGCAGAGGAGAGAGTAAGGAATGGGTTTTAGTGGAGCTGCACTAGGCAACTAGTGGATACCACACCGTGCCACCTTCACTACAGGCCAGGCTTCTTGAAGCTTTCCTAAACCTTACTATAAAAAAAAAAAAAAAAAAAAAAAAAAAAAACACACACAAACACACAAACACACACACACACACACACACACACATACACACACACACACACACACACACACACACACACACACACACACACACACACACACACACACACACACACACACACACACACACACACACACACACACACACACACACACACACACACACACAAACACACACACACACACACACACACACACACACACACACACACACACACACACACACACACACACACACACACACACACACATACACACACATATACACACACACACACACACACATTTCTTATGATACAAGCAATAAAGTGTGATGCACATATTATGTGACGCTCTAAGGGGGGAGGAGGGGTATATATTTTGAGTATAGGAAAAACGTCAGGAAAGTTTGTATATTTGTCGTCAATCAGTGTAGACCGTTTTACAATTTTACTTAAACGCTAATTGTTACAATTTTACTTCAAGTACTTGCATAACATTTATATTTTATTATTGATGCCTGGCTTACCTCGTGAAGAAAGTTTTTTAAGCGTATTTTTATTCATTGTTATGTTAATAAATTCACAGTATGTATTATAGCAAGACATCATTCTATTCAATGTGCTATTTTTGGGATAGTCTGTTCTTTGATTGTTGATGCTAAACAAATCTATATTCCGTAGTGAGTGAGTGGAAGCATACAAATTAATATTTTCCAAAATCTCTGGGCTTTCAACTCTTTGCGAAATCACATCGTTTTTAAAAAGCAATCATTGCGAACTCTCTTCGCTTTTTGATCTCATCTAAATTAATTAGCATACAACGCGATTCATAAGATGGAAGCGGAAAACTCATCCAACACAACTTTCTTAGGGCAAACAACAAGAACTGCTTTTTAACTGATTCATTGCGGTTTACATGTGTATCATGATATGGAGCCCAAACTATGCTACAATATTCGAGAAGAGGCCTCACATATGCTACCTAAAGTGTTTTGAGTGAAGTGCAAACTAAATCTTTTAATGAACCCGAGCATGTTGCTTGCTTTGTAGATAATGTTATTGCAGTGATCAGGAAAGATTAACTTGGAGTCGAGGATAACACCTAAGTCTCTGACTTGATAGCATCTTTGGATTGTTTTCTGGCCAAGAGTAATTGTGTTGTGTATTACAGCGTGATTTCTTGTGAACGATATAGAATTGCATTTATTAACATTTAGTTCTAACAAATTTTTCTTACATCATGTGTAACAAACGTCAATTTCATGTTGAAATATTTGAAGATCAGGTGCTTTAGACAACGGCGCCGGTGGTGTAGTGGTAAGCGTGATTACCTCTCACCCCAGCAGGCCTGGGTTCAATACCAGTCGGCGCCGCCGGGATGTTCTGAGGCATAACATCTCTGATCACGCCTTCCTTCGGATGGGAAGTAAAGCCGTTGGTCCCCGGTTCATGAGTTGATGGGTCGATAGGTAGGGTCCAGGTGTGGGAGCTGCCTTCCTGGCACGTCGGTAGCATTGGTGCTCAGCACGGAAAACAAGATCGACGGAAAAAAACAAACCAAAGGAAAAAAAAGGTGCTTTAGATATTTTCATGAAAAGTTTCATGTCATCAGCATATACAGAAACATGAAGGAATTTTAAAATATGTTCTATATCGTTGACAAATAAAATAAACAGTAATGGACCAAGATGTGAACCTTGTGGCACACCAGATGTTACATTAACTATGGTGGACAGATTTCCTTCAAATCTTACCTTTTGCGTCCGCCGTGATAAGTACAACTCGATCCATTTCAGTAGCCTAGGATTGAAGCCTTATTTGGATAGCTTTAAAAGCAAGAGTGGTATATCAACTCTGTCAAATGCTTTACTAAAATCAGTATATAGCCTTTCTACATAATTTCCTTTATCCATTGAGTTTAAAAAATATGACACAAAATGTATCAAGTTGGTAGCTGAAGATCGTCCGTTAACAAATCCGTGCTGTTTGATAGTAATTACCGTCCTAATCTGTAAGAATACATTGTCATTAATGATGGATTCGAATAATTTAGGAATGCTTGATAATATAGCAACTCCACGGTAATTTTTTATATCAGACTTGTTACCACTTTTAAAAATCGAAATTAAAAATGATTCCTTCCAAATCGGAGGATGTACACTCAACTCCAAGGATAAATTAAATATCCAGAATAAAGGTTTGCTAGCTCCGTCGAAAGTGACTTTAAAAAATTAATGGTAAACCATCCGGTCCAGCACCTTTCCAAGGGACCACGTATAATTTCCTTGAGAGTTAAATTATCAACTGCGATGTTCTTCATTGGCTCGGCGAGATACGAAAAATATTGATAATCTCGCTCATTCTCATCGTGAAATGTATAAACGTCCTGAAAGAAGTTAGCAAATAACTTACTAATCTGACTAAGAATATTGCCCTACCTACTGCCTAATTGCATTTTTGATGAAAAGCTCTTGGATTTTTGCCTTTCTTTAACATAGTTAAAAAAGGATTTTAGGTCTGACTTAATGTTAGTTTCAATCTTTCTGTTGTGCATTTTCAATTTCTAAATTAAGTTAGTCACAAATGGTAAGATAATATGTAGCATTTCCATCATTTTTTTTCTCTTGTACGCTTTATGAGCTTTCTGCTTTTTATTTCGGATACGGCGATGGTAGACGCCCGTGTGAGTTTGCCGGTAATCCTGGCTCTAAACGTCGACGAAGGTAGCCCGGGAGGTATATCGGGTGCTGATCGGCTGCCGGGTGGGCAACGTGAGGACTTGAATGGCCGAGGTGATCTGGGCTTTGCCGGGTAGTCAACCTGCAATAGCAGGGGCCGACGACGAACAATGGTGGGGTTTCTACGAAATACTGACTGTCCGCAATGCGGTAGCGATTGATGTCCGACTGATGATCGACTGGCAAGCTGGCGGACTGACCGGGTAGATTCGTGGATAGCCGGGTAACTTGGCCGGTGCCAGGTTGATTCGGCCGACGATAGAATAAGCCAGGGGCGACTAATGGTGGATTGACCGTGAAGCCGGGTATCGATTAAACCTGGAGCGGCAGTACGGCGTCGAAAGTCGTCGGACTGAATAACAAGCGGTCCGATACTCAGGACCTCGTGATGCCCGGATGACTTGGCCGGGGAACGGGTGATGATGATTTGTCAAGTGTCGCTATGATTTTTTTTAATTTGTTAAAATTCTAGTTTTTCTTCAGTTTATTGATTTGAACGGTTCAAGCGAGTTAATTTCACGGAGCCGTAAATTGTAGTTTATTATAAAACATGCAGAAATCAATTTTAATATTAGCATAAAGTAAAATAGTAATTTTAAATTCGCTTTTGTAATGCTAAGGTAATTAGTTTGCTTTGAGTGTAAAGTTAATTTATAAGAAAGTTCTAACAGTTTTTTTTTGCACTTCGAAACTTGACGGGTCATACCTCTAACATAGTAGCAGTGACAGTGTCGCATGTCCTAACAACAACTGCCTGCGACTAGTGTTCAAGGGGCCGACAGGGCTGAATAAGGGTCAATACTAACAAAACTCTAACACTAACATGACCCCTAACGTTCATCCATTGCACTAATAGTTATAATGTAGTTGTACTTTCCTAATAACCCATCTATCACAGATAAACAGACATAACACTCGCAGGTTGTTCATCGAATACGCATTTGACGGTCAATTTGAGTGTTTTTGGTTGGCGGTGCCGCCACCTGTGGCGCGTACGGTCGGTTCCCTTGCGTTTGACGTCTGCACACTAGCGCCATCTGTTAAGCGTACTATCCATCACGTGATACTCGACAGATGGCGGTAGTGTTTTAGTGACTATGTTTTGTGGAGAGAAATATTAAATGTGTTATTTCTGTTTGTCTGTGCATCTATGTTTCTTTTTCGTTGTGTGTGTGTGTGTGTGTGTGTGTGTGTGTGTGTGTATGTGTGCGTGTGTGTGTGTGTGTGTGTGTGTGCGTGTGTGTGTATGTGTGTGCGTGGGGGGGGGGGGTTAATGTAACTAATACTAATACCTTTCTCTCTGTTCTTTTATTCGTTTTCTATATCCCTTCACCATCACCGCATATCCCATCATCTTGACGAGAGATGAGTTACTTGCATGGTGCATGCCCAAGTCGTACTACAGGATAATATGCTGAGCGTGGTTCTATCACAACAACCACGCAGGAACGCAAATCGATACAGCTGAAGAATAATGAGGTAAATTCTACACAGTATTTTAAAGGAGCCAACTCTAAGCAGGTAATAATAGCAATTAATAATCAAACAACCATAAAAAAGGTGAGAATGAATTTATTTATTTTAAATACAGTAATGACGCGATTTTGTCAGCCCCTCCGCGCTTTAGACTTTTTTCTTTCAATAATTTTACATACCCATAAATCTAATTTTTTTTCTCATTCATCGTTAAGAGGGATATTTAAAGTATACTTTGGTGCAATAGGTTCAAAAAGATTACCGAAAAAGGGCATGGGTTTTGTAGAACATTGGAATATATTTTCAAAAAAGGAGGCTGACGAAATCCGGACATTACTGTATTCCATTTACATTTACATGATTTAACACATATTTCCGGAGATCTTCGAGGTTGGAGCGTAGTTGCTTTTGTAGATGGGCACGTCATTTTCTGGTTTCTCGAGAATTGGTGCTCAGTTTGGAAAAACTAATAACACAAACAGGTAGAGGAATATTTCCTCTATGATTTGGTATAGTTTGTTTGCAGGATTATTCTTTTGTTCGCGGGAGACCGGTTGTTGGCGTGTTTGTTTGCAGGGGCGATTGCGCCCAGATCTCGGGGTTTTCCGGATTTATGGTCGTAATCTAATACACACAGTTGATCACAATACGAGCCTAAAAGCTGCAGTGACCTAGTGAGCACCATAGCTCGAGTCGTCTGAAAGTATTGTGTATCGTATGGAGAGCTCAACCGAGATGCTAGCCTATTAAGACTGCAGTTGGTCAACTCTCGAAAAAAAAAAAAAAGATAAGCTGAATTGATGTCCTAACGATCATATAACGCGAAGGAGCTTGGGATTGAACCTACGGTCTTCTGCTCAGTAAGCAAAAACGTTTTCTACTAGGCAGATGAGCTCCATTTTATTCATCGAGTTGCTGTTATTACTATGTAGTCATGTTAACAAATAAAACGATTGACGAATCTTGAATGTGGATGGGCTTAAGATTAGACTCATGATGTTCTGCTCAGTAAGCAAAAACGGTTGCTCTAAGGCCACCGAGCCCCTCATATCACATTATACCGTTACTCAAGTTGTTATAACTATTCAAATCCGGCACCGACGACAACGAAAAGTTTTACAAAATAGACGATAAACATGCGATCTTACCATATATTTTTAATATGGAAGGACCTGGGACCGCGTTTTTCTGCTCAGTAAGCAAGCCATTGCAACCAACGATCTTTCAAATCCTTAAACTAAAAGTTACGAAAGAGTACTCAGGCCTTCATTAAGTTCCACTTTCACGCAACGTTCAATGTTTCGATTTGCTCTTTACGCATGGTTCAGGCAATCATAACAAGCTATGACCGACGTGACGATTGTTTAAGCCCTGGTTAAATTAGCTATTCAAATGAAATTACGTTCTCGAATTTCACTTGGTATGTAATGAACAAAAAAAATACGCGATGATTCATATAGTTTCAGCGGTTGATGGTTAATTTTAAATATACTAACTAGACTGGCCCACAAAAATAAAAGTTCTAATTTTCCACGGGCCAACCCCTAGATTTGTGCCTTAAGGTGAGAAAACCATTCTCTGAAAGTTTCAGCTCATTTGGTTCTAAGATGAGCTGGTGCTTTTAGTGTGAATTTTGTATGGGGAATTTGGATAAAATACATGAAGAAATGAGACACCTACACTCTATCGATCATAAAAAAGTTTCTTTATTCTCGATTTGATTCAGATTTTCCCAACTAGTAGTTCAATTAATGAGTAACAACTTTGTTGAAGATTGCATCATGGATCCAGTTAGTTTTATTGGGATACTTGCTTTTTAATGTATATGAGCATTTTGTATATTCAAATTTTGTATAGCAGATTTCATATGAGCATTAAACATAAAACGCCAGCCCGTGTAACATCAAAATGAACTGAAACATTCAGATAGTGGTTATCGCACCAAAAGACACGAGCCTGGATGTTGGCCTGTAGAAAATATGAACTTTTATTTTTAGTGGTAATCTAGTTGATACGTTGCATAAGCTGCCTGTATTTTGTTGCAATATACCAACAGAATGCACTTTATTAATTAATATCTCCATAATACTAACATGAATCGTGATGCTGTCTTCAGCAAAGTTGTTCCTTATAGTTTAAGCTACGTGTGCTGAAATTCTGAGGCTAATCGAGTTTGCTGAACCAGTTCTATGCACGAAAGAGTGAAGGAATGTTATTTCTTCATACATTTCAACCAATATCCCCATATAAATTTATAAAATTAGCGGCGCCGGTGGTGTAGTGGTAAGCGTGATTACCTCTCCAGGTGTGGGAGCTGCCTTCCTGGCACGTCGGTAGCATTGGTGCTCAGCACGGAAAACAAAATCGACGGAAAAAACAAACCAAAGGAAACAAAAAAATATAAAATTATAGAACAACAGGTATATTCTGTTTGACCAAAATCATAATATTTTCCATGCAGAAAGCAATTAAGCCAAAACCCATATGGTATGTGTACTTGATTTGCACGTTTCACTCGCACAAATGGAATCACTCCTAAAACATAATTGGAAACCACGCAGACCAAAACGCGCTCTTCGGGGGATTGCTGTATAATACCTTAAAAACAGTTATTGCATGCGTTCAGTTACTTGAATTGCAACTGAACGATGGTCGACGATGGTCGCCCACTGGTGTGGCGGTGATGTGCGTGAGAGGGGGTTCACAGATATGGGACTAGCAATGCATTAGGAGGTATAGGAAAAACGTGACGAAAGGAGAGGGGGTTGATTTACCCTACATTTTGCGTGACGTACTTAATGCATGCTCCCAGACGTGCTCGGAATGGAAGTAAAGCCGTTGGTCCCCGGTTCATGAGTTGATGGGTCGATAGGTAGGGTCCAGGTGTGGAAGCTGCCTCCCTGGCGTCAGTAGCATTGGTGCTCAGCACAAAAACAAGATCGACGGAAAAAAATCTCTGAATATTTCTAATGAGCTCACATTTTGACAGTTCTCGCTGTTCGATTGGCTCAAGATGGCCGCTTCCGCGAATCTCTTTATATAGGATGACTTGTTCTAGCTAGTTTTCAATCCGACAAGTAGCCTTAGATTGGGCTTTTCCACTGTCGCTGCCGTTCCGCTTCCGATGTCATTGCGCTTGGCCTTAAAGCATGATTCACGCAAATTGTGCTCGTGAATTCTAAAACAACTAAATATATTTTAATTGACCATTGCGGGAAATTAAGGATGGTTGTTAGGGCATTACATTTGTTGCCACCTTTCCGCTCCATCAGATACGAATGAGACTTATGTCACAGTAGCAATAGTGCGATTGTTATAAGTTTCAATTGTCATTTGGGGTTTTTACCTGTTGACTGTAATAAACTACTAATAGATAGCAGAAATCAACCAGTCGAAAAAAATGAGTCAATTTATTGTCGTTTTCGTTTTTGCGGTGTAGCACTGGTGTAGTGTAAGCAGGAATAAGCGCGAGTCTTTGACAGCTCAACATCATTTGTTTGTAAACAAAGGTGCATCCTATATCTACACCCTAAAATATTTCGGTGTACGGCAGTGTAGCACCGGTGTAGCTACACCGCAAAAACGAAAACGACATATGTTTAAAGCTAAAAATAAAAATTGATTCTTTCTACAAAATTCTCGCTCAGCTCACTCTGCAGAAAACGACTCAGCATGCAAAAAATAATAAGTGTGGAATTATCTACACTACTACACACAAAATCAGTCATGATACGCTCAGCTGTCTGTTTTACTGCCATTGTTTCCACATATACAGATTTTTCTGGAATCGTACAGAGTTTTAAACAATTTTTGATACAGAATTCTGTATTACAGATTATTGAAGCTGAAAATCTAAAATATTGGTTAAGCTTAATATACAGATGCAAAATGTGGTATCACTGGCTACTGCTCGTTGCTGATGTTGTATGCGTGTGAGTGAGTAGTAAATGCAAAATGAATGCTCTTTTATTTGTTTGTCACGTCGTAAAGTTTGACACGAAAAATCCGGACACAACGCTGCTCAAGGCATCTTTGGAGTAATTTTTTTTTCATCGACTTGTGTGCAGACTTGAGCAAACATGTGGGCTTGATCTGCTGGTGGCATATGCGGACGACATCAATGTGATCGTCACATCAACTGCCCAAATCGTTTCGATGACTGGTAGTGATACAACTAGACCATGGTGGCACAGCGTAAAGCATGGCCGGTCTAAAAACTTGCTTAAATATTAGAAGTTTATTCGTCAGGCAAAGTTTGGATTTCCTGTTTACAAGAGGATACAAATATTTTATATATTTGTTACATTTGGCTTGAATGCCCTCAATGTGATCTTTAAAAAAAAATTTGGGCTAGCGCTAATCCAAGATATTTCACTTGGTTTAACCACTATGAACGGAGTCATAGTGACTATGTGACTACTACCAATCGGTGTAAACAATCGATTTTAAATTGGCTCACACTGGACTAGCCTATCAATCCCAAGTACATCGATGAACGTACCCCATTCTAGTCGAAATTCTAGTACCACACTATGTTTTGATTCGCTATGTAAGTTTCATAGATAAAATTAGGAAATCGTGGATTTTCCTATGTTTCGAGGGGTGCATCGATTAGCTTGGGACCGAAGAGAGTACCAGAGCTGTGCCAAAAAGTTGAGCACGTTTCTTCGGGACCTTCTGGTCTCAGAGTTACCTCTATGCTACTACTAGGTTTCAAAAAGGAAGCTCTAGGCTTATGTGGGAATATTATAAGTTGAGTTTTTGAAGCGTTGGGAGAAACCTTCCATTTTTGTAAATAAGAGCAGAAAACATCTAAACTTTTCTGCAGTTTGCTGCAAATAACACGAAGACTTCTTCCTTTAGCAGAAGTGCCTGTGTCATCGGCAAACAAAGATTTGTGGCAGTAAAATAATTTTGGACTAATTTCATAATATATAGTAGAAAATTAAACTTGAAGCATCATTCTATTCAAAACTATCTTTTCAAAAAGTTTACTTATTGAAGAAAGCAAACTTATTGGACGGTAGCTAGAAGCTTCAGCTGGATTTTTTCCGGCTTCAAAATTGGAACAACTTTTGCATTTTTCCATTTATTAGGAAAGTATGCTAAATGGAAACATCTGTTAAATCATTTTACCAAGAAAGACAAGTTACTCTCTGGGAGTTTTTTTTATGAGGATATAGAAAATTCCATCCTCACCTGGAGCTTTCATATTATGAAACTTTTTAGTTATGGATCTTACTTCATCCAAATCAGTCTACCAGGAGTCATCAAAAATATTTTCCCGAGAGAAAATATTCAGACCCAAACTGAAATTATGGGGACTCTCGAACATTTTTAAGACGGTTCAAGAGCTGTAGATCGTCGTCTATTATAATTGAAACGAATTTTACCTTGCATTTCGGTGCTGAGGCAGCTCTTGCTTTAACTATTGAAGTAGTCAGAGATTCAAGAGCACAATTAACATCATCTTTGGTTTCAAAGGAATGTTTTGATCAAATCTATATTCCATAAATAATCGTTATTGCTCCCAATCAGCTCTATGGTAATTGAAAGTAGAGTTGTTGAGATTAGAAATTATTTCTTGGTATATTTCAAAAGCTACTGGAAGGTGATCAGAACCGTTGTTGAATATTAACAAACGGGAATTTTTTAAGATTTGTACCGGGAAAACCGGGAAAAACCGGGAAAAACCGGGAATTTCAAAATGAAAATACACTGGCCACCCTGATATTACCATTAGAATTGCTTTGAGCATTATTCCATGAGCGGTGTTTTGCATTAAAACCACTAATAATGAAGAATTTGGACCTTTGACGTTTCTGAAGGTCACCCTTGAGAAAATTCTTTTGCTGGCCTATGCATTGGAATAGCAAATAGGCAGCTATAAACGTAAGTTGTCCAAATTTTGTTTCAACAGAATATCCCAAAGTTTCAAAAACTTTGGTTTCAAATGAAGAAAGAATTGTATGTTTGATTCGTCTATGAACAATGATGGTAACGCCATTACGATCATTCGATAAATGAAATAATTTGCGGTAATTTTAACCTTATGTTCAGGTTTAAGGAACGTTTCAGTTATAATGACAATAAGCACGTTACCCGAGCAAAGTCTGAGATCAAATTGAAATCTAAATTTAATGTTGTGATTTCGTTGATAATGATAATGCTGTCGTTTTGGTCGTTTTAACGGTTAAAATATCAAAATTGAGAGCAAAAAATCTTCCTGTGGCATCAAATTGAAAACTATTTCTGCTTCAGTGAGAGCAAACTGAAAACTCAATTTAATATCAATTTTTCCTGTTGATAGCAAAACAAGTATTCAATTTGACGTTATGCTAAGGCAATGAAAACAAACCCGCAACAACATATATTTGAAGAGCAAATGTACAGCAAAATGAAAACAAGAATTGATATCAAATTTGTCAACTGCGTAAACTGAAATCAAATTATGATTTCAGTTTGATGTTGATATCAAAACACGATTTCAATTTGCTGCCATTTTGACGATGGACTTTGCTCGGGTATATACTCTCAAAAAGTTAAATAGTTCGTCTTCATTATCTTTATGATATTTAATGTTTTTTTCCTTGATTTGTTTTTCGTCGATCTTTTTTTTCCGAGCTGAGCACCAATGCTACCGACGCCAGGGAGGCAGCTCCCACACCTGGACCCTACCTATCAACCCATAAACTCATGAATCAGGACCAACGCCTTAACTTCCCTTCGGAAGGAAGGCGTGATCAGAGATGTTATGCATCAGAACATCCCGGCGGCGCCGACTGGGATTGAACTTAGGCCTGCTGGGGTGAGAGGTAATCACGCTTACCACTACCTCACCGGCGCCGCTAATATTTAATGATTTAAAATCCATTACTGAATTTCAAAGTCTTGACGACATTGTTCGTAAATTTTACTCTGGAGTTAGTTGTAAGTACACTGATAGGCAAAATAAAGTGCCCACCCCATCATTTTTGAAATTTCTCTCATTTATTTGGTTCAAATTCAAATAAACACACCGTAGTCTGTTTCGATGTCTTACCTTTATTATTCTTTTAAAGTTACACCTATGGAATACTGAAAATATAAAGTTTTACTTGAAGTAAAAGAAAATCAATTTGGATTGAAAAAGAAAACAGTGACAAAAAAAAGTGCCCACTTCAAAAATCGGTATGTTTTCGATAAGTTTCCATCGGAAAACCCCTCGATTGTTTTTGTTTTGAAAGTTTGACATGTATTGAAGCAAACGGGTGGAACTGGTGCATTTGTACACGTGATCGCATTTGAATCAGTTGAAAAAAATGGAGGACGTAGTGATTTCGAAAGCAATTCCCGTGTGTATCCGAAAATTGGTTGTTCGTGATGTGCAAAACGGTGAATCGCACCGGTCTGTCGCTAGGAAGTACAATATCAGCAAAACAGCGGTCGGGAAAATTCTGCAGAAAATGAAATCGTTCGGATCAGTGGTGGATCGCCCTGGCAGAGGCAGGATGCGCAAAACGGATGCGAGAACGGACACCAAGATCATGCGTGAAGTGAAGAAGAACCCGAAGGTAACTGTCCGCGAGATCCAGGAGGCTCTTCAGCTAACAGTTTCCAGTCGAACTGTTCGTCGCCGTCTCGTAGCACAGGGGTTGAACAGCAAAGTTGCTCGGAAGCGCCCATTTATCAGCAAGGCAAACAAAGTCAAACGGCTTAAGTTTGCTAAGGAGCATGCTGATAAGCCCCTAGAGTTCTGGAAAACGGTTCTCTGGACGGACGAATCAAAATTCGAACTGTTCAACCGGAAGCGACGGGTTCGTGTGTGGTGTAGATCGGGTGAGGAGCTTCAGGAGCGCCACATACAAGGCACGGTGAAGCATGGAGGAGGAAATGTGATGGTCTGGGGGTGCTTTTCGTGGGGTGGAGTGGGAAGCCTGGTGAAAATCGACGGGATAATGACGGCAGATTCCTACATCGACATCCTGCGGGAAAATCTGGAAGTTTCGCTGATCCAGACGGGCCTTGAGGAGAAATTCGTATTCCAGCAGGACAACGATCCGAAGCATACTGCCAAGAAGACTAAGTCTTTCTTCCGGTCATGTCGAATTAAACCACTGGAATGGCCTCCACAAAGCCCGGACCTCAACCCCATCGAGAATTTGTGGGCGATTCTCGATGCCAGGGTTGACAAAACTGGTGTTACCAATAAAAATAACTATTTTGAAGCCCTGGAGCGCGCCTGGGAAGAACTAGATCCACAGCACCTGAAGAATCTAGTGGAGAGCATGCCGAAGCGCCTGCAGCTGGTCCTGAAGGCCAAAGGAGGACACATTAACTATTAGGCTGGTATTCTTTTACTTTATTTTATGTTTTCTGGAGTTAAAATGCAGTGGGCACTTTTTTTTGTCACTGTTCTTTTTTACACCCATTTTGATTTTTTTTTCTTCGAGTCAGTCTCTTCTTTTTATCTGGTATTCTATAAGTGAAACTTAAAAAGAATATAAAGAATAAGATATAAAAAATACTACAGTGTATTTACTTTAATTTGAACCAAATAAATGAGAGAAATTCAAAAAATGATGGGGTGGGCACTTTATTTTGCCTATCAGTGTATATCAGTAATCATGTCAATTAATGATTCCTGTAAAAAATCTATGTTAGGAGCTGTAATGCTTCCTAAGTCAAAATTTTTAAAATTTCCGTTATAATAATGTTGGCTAGTATTTTGATTTCTACTGGCACTTACGGCACTGGTTGAGGTTTTGGAAATTTCCTCCAGTCTTCCTGAAGTGTTTCCGCTTCACTCGTACATGGAGCATAAGACTTGCTTTTTCTAAGGCCTTAAGGTTGTTTAGTTCGGTAGACTTGAAGTGAACTAAATAAATATCATTAGAAATCCCGTTGCGTGAATCGCCAGGACGTAACTTTTATTTTCATTTTGTTTACTTGGACTGGCACAACTCCAAGTAATTTTGCCAGTGCATCTTTGATCTGATACAGGGATTCAACACTGGGCAGTCCTTTCATGACAACCTTGAACACACGTGTTCAGTTTTGGTGTCGTAAGTAAAAAAAATGCTGCTTTTCAGTAAGATACTTGAGAAGACGTTTGAATCCGTCCAAGGTTTCAGCCAGTACACCGTATTCACCCCGACGTCCAATTTGCAGTGAAAACTTGAATTTCACGAAGTTCAAAAGTTCCGTGCGAAGAGCATGGAAATCGGAAGTGGTTATCACAATAGGGGGAATATTTTCCGTTTTGGCATTAACCGGGAGAGTTTACTAGAATTTTTCCTGGATGATGGATCATTCTCATCATTCGTGAACAAATCAAATTGGATGCTTAAATTAATTTCATCAGAAGGGGGATCAAGAGATTGCCCCTTTCTTTTGCGCCTAGGCATGGTAAAACGTTTATCCAAACCGATTACTATAAGAATGAAGGATCGAACAGGAATTTTCTAAATTGATAGCCAAGCAGGATTTTCTTGGGTAGGGTCCAAACAAGAATCGAAGAGGAATAAGAGTCGAACAAGGTACACAATTTGCATGTATATTGGGCACTGAAAAGTGCAGTTTAAATTTGTTGTAGCTTTGGGTAGCAGTAATACTTCCTTCAGCAATAAGCAAATAGATCCGCACGGCAAGAGAACACGATGCGGACTGTAATTGTAATTGTAACAGCACAATGTGAATGATTACCTATCATTTGGTGTGTAACTGCTCTATTTGCTCATTTTTCTATAGATCATTGCACGATGACGATTCTACGACACTACCTGGAAATGCATTCACCGGAAATTAATATCCCGGTAGACCATTACCCTGAAAGAACCTTTTTCCGGGAAACTTGTTCCCGGTAGAACTATTTTCCCGAATCCAATGATATACTTGCTTGAGTTTCTCTTCCTTATTCTGTTTATCTGGCTTTCGGCGATATATTACGATCTTCTAAAGCAGGCCTGCCCAACCTTTCTAAACTTGATTTTTTTAAATGGCTATATCTATGTTCGATCAACGTGCTCCAAACTGCATTTTGTTTATTTATCAATCATGCTTGCTGAAATTCATAATGATGAATAAAACTGAACTACAATGATATCATTGCTGAGATCCACAAACCACATCCGGCCCGCAGGCCGTACGCTGGGGAGCGCTGTTCTAGAGATGGGTTGGATTAAAAAAATGTTAATACTGTTGATTAAGTATTTTACAACATAAGTTACTACCACTCATAAATCATTTTTTAATCTGCAAAATTATGCTTTCAGGTTAATAATTTCCAGGAATTTTTTCCAGGTATCGTCGTAAAATTTGCTTGGTTTCTATGACAATAACCGGAAAACAATTCAGCGAAAATCAATTTCGCGATAGACCACTAGCCAGAATATTATTACCCGGTTGTACCATTTCTCACCATGCGGACTTCTAAAATCTCATAAGAATTCAAATCCATCATTGACGGTCATATTGAATGACTCAGACAAGACTACATTGGCCACACCAGGACATGTTCCGAATACTTTCGAGGAAGTGGTCACCTTATGATGCCAACAATGTCCAACATTCTTCATGCTTCAAGCCTAAAACCATATCTGTAACATAAGTTGCGGTTTCTTATCACTGTGTGACAATTTGACGTTTTTTTTTTCACTTTTACAGAACAATATAATTTTTTTAAAGCAAAGCCCGAACAACATTAAAAAGATAAATTTTATAACTCAACTGACAGGTTGCAGGTTTCAAAAATGATTGAAAAATATAAAAAAAAATCGTTTTACCTATTAACAGTGCTGTTAATTTTCATATCATTCAATTGAGGATGAACCAATACAACCATTCAATCAATTCTGTGAAAACGAATTCTCACATGGCCATAATTTGAAGAACCCCTTTCTCATTCGAAGCTCATCGTCACTCACTATCATTTGATATACGACAGTGGAGTATGGAAGAATCCCAGCAAAATAGTCCCGAACAGACAAGTCGACCCGATGTCGGATCAATGTAAGGCAAATTTAAGGTAGATGTAGACCCAATGTCGTGTTGTTGCCGGGTCAATTGTAGGTTTATATCGGGTCAACATCGGGTTGGGATTTGGTAGAAGTCAGGTTGGTGTAGGGTTGGCTTAGATTTTTCGCCTGAATGTCGACCAGAGCTCCGTTTATGTGTAGGTTTACACTCAATTGAATAATATCAAGCGTTTCTCAAATGAGAATGATACATGCCTTCGTCAAATAACTAAGCAACTGATATCACCCATTCGAAGGAGCTCCCCTTTGATAGCGGATAGATGCTTTTCTCATTTTTATCAAAATTGAACTAGATTTTGAGAATTTACAGCACTGCCTATTAACGTATGATCTCTAAGCATGCACCCTTTTCTGAAAAATAGGCTGTCCTTTGATTGATAGAGTTCTAAATTTCCAAATAAAAAATAGGCTGTTCTATTTTCCACAGAAGGGTAGAATATCTTACGTAAGAATATTGTTCGGATTAATCTTGCGTTTTCGCGAATAAAATGGACTGTAATTATTGCTGATGCAAAATCGTGTTTATTCTTGTGCGCGTCGGTCTATCAACTCAACTAAAGAAAAACCTATGTAAAAACAAAACAAAATACATAGGGTTACCAGATACATTAATTCAAGTGCTGATTTCAAATTGACCGTTTAACGCCTGAACATCCTCCCCCGCCTTGCAGTTTCCGGAGAAACTCAATCTTCGTTGGGGAGTACTGCTAACTTAGCTGTTGTCCTCTTGACCGTTCCGCTAGATGTACGCACGGTCACTACTCTGGTCACACCATCCAACCCTGGGTGGGTTTGCACTACCCTAGCCAACCTCCATTGCAAGGGCGGTAAGTTGTCTTCCCGCAATACTACCAAGTCTCCAACCTTTACCTCCTTATGTAGACGATTATGTTTCGGACGTCGTTGCAGTTCTTGAAGATAGTCCGATGACCACCTCTTCCAAAAATCGTCCCTCATCTTCTGCATCAATTGATATCTGGACAGTGTACTCATTTTAAGGCCTTCCAATGAAGGTTCTGGGATCGACGTTAGTTCCCTGCCAATCAACAAATGGCCCGGACTGATGGCCTTGAGATCGCTGGGGTCTGCTGACAAAGGTACGAGAGGCCTCGAATTTAGTATTGCCTCAATTTGAGCGATCAAGGTGTTCCACTGATCATGTGTATACTTCGATTCGCCCACCACTCGTTTGATGTGTCGTTTGGCCGATTTTACTCCCGCCTCCCATAGGCCGCCAAATTCAGGAGAACGAGCAGGAATAAATCGCCATTTGATTTCTGATAGCAGACAATACTCGTTGATATCTTGCATGGTTGACTCTTTCTGGAACAGCTTGTATAGTTGATTCAATTCGGAGTTCGCACCAATAAAATTTGTGCCGTTGTCGGACATAATAGTAGTTGGCACACCTCTTCGGGATACAAACCTCTTCAACACGTTGATGAAGGCTTGGCTTGAAAGATCTTCGGCTAGCTCTAAATGGATCGCTTTAGATGCTAGGCACACGAAAAGTGCAATGTACCCCTTGACGATTGTCGGCTTTCGTGGATTACCGCTCTTGACAAAAAATGGCCCAGCATAATCAACGCCCACTCGAGAGAATGCATCTGCCTGCGTAACACGGTAAGCAGGAAGATCACCCATAAAGCGCTCCAACTTGGGCGGATTAACCTTGAAGCAACGTAGACATTTCCTTAAATGTTGTTGAACAATGTTACGTCCATCAAGTATCCAGAACCTCTGACGCAAAATAGACAATAATCCACTTGGTCCAATGTGCAGATACTTCTGATGAATGTCGTCGATGATAATCTTCGTAACATGATGCTTTGATGGCAAAACGACGGGATGACGTTGGCTAAATGTCAGATTAGCATGTTTGATTCGACCGCCAACTCTTAAGACTCCTTGCTCCATAATAGGATTCAGGTACCGAAGCTTTCCGACGTATCTGTATTTAGCATCACCAGTTTGCTGGAATCTTTCAACCTGCTTCATTTCTTCAGGAAAATGCTTCTGTTGAATCGCCTTAACGATCATGTCCAAACCAACCTTGTACTCCTCCACAGTAGGAAACAGACGATGATCCGAATCTGTACGTATCTTCCTCGCCTTTCGCGTGAACCTTGCTACGAACGCCATGACTCGTCGCAAACGCTGGAATGAACTGAACTTGGATAGAACCGGAAGTTCTTCGGGTTCTTCACTCACTGCTAAAGTTATCTTTTTTATGTCTGGAATGTCAACCGCTTCAGCTTTTTCAAAAGCTCCATAAGATGCATTTTTCAGAAAAGTAGGCCCGTGCCACCAAACGTCACTTTTCTTCAATTCCTCTGGATAAACGCCACGCGATAGTAAGTCTGCGGGATTTGATTTCGACTCCACATACTTCCGATCAAATCCTACAGTTGACTGCTGGATTTCAGCAACGCGATTAGCGACAAAGATGTTGAGCTCGTGAGGTGATTTATTCAGCCAACATAGTACAACCGTGGAATCCGTCCATAGTACAACGTTACTAAACTGCAAGCTTAGCGCCGCCATGACAACGCTAACCAAACGAGACATTAACAGGAATCCACAGAGTTCCAAACGATGAATCGTTTGCTTTGGGGACACTCTTGATTTACTCGCTAGAAGATGGCTCTCTGCACTACCATCGGAGAGAATGGATCGTACGTATACGCAAGCACCGTATGCCATCAAGGATGCATCTGAGAATGCATGCAGTTCGACACTCACTCGAATCGGCGAAAGAACACACCGACTTATCTTCATTCCTTCCGTCCCTTTCAGGCTAGCCAGGTATCGCCTCCAAGAGTTAATCTGGTCCTGTGGAACTTCCTCGTCCCAACCAATTTTTAACCTCCACAAGTCTCGTATCAACAGTTTGCAGAGTACGACAGACGGTGCAAACAGTCCGAGAGGATCAAATGTTTTTGCAACCTCAGAGAGAATGTGACGTTTCGTGATGAGAGATTGTTCCCGAACTGGAATCATCCGAAAGAAGAATTCATCTGTAGACGGATTCCATAGTAAACCCAGTGTCTTGATTATATCGTTTGCTCCACTGAATTCCAACGACGATCGCTTCTCTCGTAGCTCTTCCGGGATGGTCTCCAAAAAGTCCATTGAATTGGAGCACCATTTGTGCAGTTGAAAACCGCCACTATGTAGAAGTTGTATGAGCTGTTTTGACGCCTCCTTGATTTCGTCGACAGAATCTCCTCCAGTCAACGCATCGTCGATGTAGACATCATGCAGAACGATTTTCGCAGCAATCGGGAACTGGTCTCCTTCATCCTGGACGAGTTGCTTCAAGGTACGTGTTGCTGCAAAAGGGGCTGATGCTGTGCCGTAGGTTACGGTCGTAAGTTCAAATGTGCGAATTGGATCAGTTGGAATTTTACGATAAAATGCCCGAAGGAATCTTGTATCATCGCGAGCCATGCGTATTTGCCTGTACATTTTGGGCACATCACAGGAGAACACGTACTGATGAATACGAAACCGAATTGTTATATCCAATAATGGATCCTGAACGACCGGACCCGTCATGAGGACGTCATTGAGTGAAACTCCCGTAGTTGATTTCGCAGATGCATCAAACACTGTTCGCAATTTCGTAGTAGACGATGTGGGTTTCAACACCGCATGGTGAGGCAAAAAGTAGTTGGGTGTGCTGCTTATCTCAGGCTCGAAAATCTCCCGACAATGATTGAGTCGAATGTATTCCTCAATGAAAGCATCATATTCACGCTTCAGTTCCACGTTCTTGTTCAGACGCTTTTCAAGTTGATAGAAGCGCTGCAACGCATACTGCTTCGTTTCACCAAGCTGACCAATGTTTTCACGAAACGGCAATCTAACAACGTAGCGCCCAGAAGAATCTCTTGTTGTGGTTTGAACGTAGTGTTTTTCGCAAAGTTTTTCTTCCGGAGACATCCTAGAAGCCGTTGGAACATCTTCGAGAGCCCAAAATCGTTGCACCAACTTATCCAATTGACATTCGGGTTCAAGAGTGACGGTGTAGCAATGCTGGGGTTGCACATACGACGTTCGATTGTAGATGGTGCCTGTAACAACCCATCCTAGGAAAGTTTCCTGCAGAATTGGTCGTCCATTACCGAGATCGATTCGGGTGTCCTTGAGAATGCTGAAGAAAAGTTCTGCGCCAATGAGAAGATCAATACGCTGAGGTTTATAAAAGTCCGGGTCAGCTAGGCTCATGTCATCCGGAATCTCCAAATCTGATGTATTGAGTTGTTGTGCAGGCAGTATTCCAGTAATCCTTGGTACCACCATACATTCGATATCCTTGGTGTAACTACTGGTCCTGGACTGGAACACAATCGTTACCTGGTGCTTGATTTTCGATTCCTTACCGTTAACTCCAATCACACTGGTAGTGCACCTGTTGCGTTGAATTCCAAGAAGAGTAACCATAGCTTCCGTAACGAGGTGAAGTTGTGATCCTGAATCTAGTAGGACACGGCACAGTTTGGCATGGCCGTGTACGTCGAGTACATTCACAACAGCCGTAGAAAGTAGCACTTCTTTGGATTTGCTCGTACCAGTGGTGCAATTGCGGGTTACCACGTTGCTCGTAGACGATGATGCAATCTCACTTTGGGGACAGATTGCTGTTTCGTTCTTGCAAGTATCATCACTCGGTTTCGGCGAATCGATGTGTAGAACCGTGTGATGTCGCTTGTTACATTCTCGACAGGAATACTTCGAGGAACATTTTGCTGTCATATGCCCTTTTCTCAAACAATTGTAACAGACACCAGCTTTTTTGGCTCTGGTGTTTCTGTCATTAGCTGAAAGTTTTAGAAACTCATCGCATTGGTGATTGAGATGCTCCTTATCACAAAACACGCACTTTCTCTCAGCACTTATTGCTGGGAAAGACGACGATCTTGCTATTTGTTGTGTTTTCAGCGGGGCAATTTGTGCCTTCATTTTGACCGGTTTGATTAAAGAAGCTTCCACTCGTTCCAGTACCAAAGCGTGTTTCTCGAAAAATGCAATGGTATCGTCGTATTTGGGAACGACACCGTGCTTGTTGCTGGCTTCCCAAAGCTTCTTAGTCTCAAAGTCAACCTTGGAAGCAAGAATATTCACCAAAACAATGTCTGAGAGGCCTAGTACTTCGTACCCGTGGAATCTGAGCGAATCGACGTGTCGTTTGCACTCTTCGATTAAATCCCTCAACTGCTTTCCACTTTCTTGAGTCATGGGCTTCAGCTGGAGTAACTTGTTCGCATGGATGTCGACAATCTTCCGCTTATCCTCATATCGTTGTACAAGGAAATTCCATGCCGCTTCGAAGTTGTTTTCATTGATGAATTGTTGATTGATGACACCAGCTGCCTCACCGACAAGGCATCTATCCAAGTGATATAGCTTCGTAGCAGCGTCCTCCGTTGGACACTTGTTCAAAATGTCCAAAAACATCGATTTAAACCTAAACCAATGTTCCGGTTTGCCGTTGAATGATGGGAGAGGAGTATGAGGAAGAATCGATTGCTGCACTCTAATCGGATGTGAAACACCTGGTGTTACTTGCAGAGCGGTGTTGAATCGAGCGTCATTCTGCCTCTTCTGCGTTGTTATCAACCTACACACCACAGCTCTCACCTCCGTAAACATGGTCTCAAATTCAACGTAGATTTGTTCTTCTTCCTCCTGCTTCGTAGGATTCGCAGCACACAACTTGTTTTGGCAGTCGTTCATTTCCTGGTAAGCCGCATCAATCGTCCTTAAGTATGTTTCCAGAATGAATTCGTCAACTGGAACCTGTTCATCATCCGCTTTCTGTAGACTGGATTTGATGCGAGCGACTTTTGAACAAATAAACTCCCGCTGTCGACAAAGACCCGCCAATGTTTCCGCCATTTTCCTCTTCCGATCGCGCTCCGCCTTGGCAACTCTCTGCTGCGCCACCGAGATAAAAGCAGGAATTTTCGACCCTCTTCGTGTTGTAATCGGCATGTAAACCGCGCGTGACAAACGAATTTACATATTCGATCTCGAAGGACCAAAATGTTCGGATTAATCTTGCGTTTTCGCGAATAAAATGGACTGTAATTATTGCTGATGCAAAATCGTGTTTATTCTTGTGCGCGTCGGTCTATCAACTCAACTAAAGAAAAACCTATGTAAAAACAAAACAAAATACATAGGGTTACCAGATACATTAATTCAAGTGCTGATTTCAAATTGACCGTTTAACGCCTGAACAAATATACTAATCTTCTTTATTTCTTATAGGGAAAATGGATGTAATGTCGGCCTAAATGCCCCTAATTTGGGCCCATACATAAATTCAGCAATCGACTAAATTTTCTATGGCGATCAAAGATATCCATTAGTGCCGTCCCAATGACGCGTTCATCTAGATAAAATTGATAAATAGCAGATTTTTAGCGATGGGCCCAATGTTAGATCCAAAGGCTAACATTAGAGCCATTTCCCCTATTTTGATATTTCGAGCATCGTGAAAACTCAAAATTTCACCCTACGTTCAAGCCAACAATCATAGTCTGCCATGTCTCTTGTCGGCGTACTAGAAACGCAATAAAATAATGTCTCAATAAGTTTAATGTGCTACTCAAGAGAGGAAGTAAGCTAAAGTTTTGAAAGTACTGAAAGCCTCCGGTATTTACAAGGTGATGCTCAGTCGAAAGTCAGATCTCCAGAAAAGGAAAATAAACTCAAGCAAGCATATTATTTGATTCCGTAAAATAGTGCTTCCGGGAACAAATTTTCTGGAAAACGGTTCTTTCCAAATAATGTCATAAAATAACTTAGTTAACAAATGTGTGGATGACAACCCACTGAGCGCGAAGTTTACCGCTAAGATTTTACATTTTTTTTTATTAAATGGCACAGTCAGGGCTGTCATCCGATCACTCAATGCGCGCAATGTACTGATTTTCCGAAATAAACAAAGTGAGAATCAAGCAAACACAAAGTTCGCTTGTCTTTCACCCTGCGCAAGTGTAAAGCAGCGGAGAAGAGAAGACAGACACACACTCAGAAATAACGAAAGCTCAATTGTAGCCATCGCTCCGACGGCTCCGACGCAAAGAGCGCCACTTAGTGTGGGATTGCAAAAGGAAAACACAGCAAAAAGACAAAATTATTCTTCGTTACACCCTTCTTCACCTCCTATGCATGCAATCGTGATAAGCAAAGTCTGCAAAGAACTCAAAGAAGACATTAGCACGTTTGTTGTATTATATTCGCTCACTGCGCCGCACGGAGTGTACCGCTCATTGTGTGGATCTCTTTCTCACAGATTAGTTGGAAAAGAGTGTGCGCAGGTGGCGACCACGGCGTAGTGGTTGACATCCATACCTCTCACGCCAAAGTCACGATTTCAAATCTCACCCCCGGACAAGTCACGAATGACCCAAGAGTGTTAAAGTGACTATAATAATAATAAAAAAAAAAGAGTGTACGAAGCAAATGTGAGAACCACACACTCTTTGTCGAGTGTTGTGAGATGCATACACAAAGTTGCTTTGCTAACGCTCTGAGGTGCTTTTCAGCCCTGGGCACAGTCATGTTACTCTTTAACTATTTTTTTGCCATCATTAATTCGACAATCACCTCTCATGTCGCAATTAGAAATCATAAACATACCGACAGAGTTCAGCGGCCAAAAATATTCGTAACTGTAAGGAAACTAACCTAATTTTATATTCTTATATTACAGGAACCGGTAAAAATTACGTGTCTGATTTTGTTGCGAGTGCTCTGTATCAAAATGCGATAAACAGTAAATTTGTTAATAAGTTCACTGCCAGTGATACACAAAAGGTATATTGAAGAATAAATGAAGATTTGTCATATTCAACCTACAATTTACAGTTTCTTTTTGCTTGTACTAGGATCTCGCTGCAAATGTAAAACGAACGGTTAAAAACTGTCCACAATCTTTGTTTATTTTTGACGAGATTGAAAAAATGCCAACGGGAGTTTTTGACGATATTGTATCGCTCTTGGACCACCATTCCTCTATGAAAGAATACGATTTTTCGAAAGCCATCTTCATATTTCTTTCCAACAGTGCAGGTATGAGTAGCGTTTAATGTGTGAGAAATTTAAATATCGTGATTTTTTGCAGGAGTTGAAATAGCAAAGAAACTGAAGTCTCTCATAGATTCAGGCCGATGGAGAGACGAAACAAAATTGCCCGATTTCGAACGTATCGCTGAATTGGGAGCGTACAATGTGATTGGAGGCTTATATCACAGCAATATAATTGATTCGCAGGTCATTGACCACTTTATCCCTTTCTTGCCTTTAGAGCCAAGGCATGTTGAACTGTGCATTACAAAAGAGTTCGAAAACTTTTGCACATCTGGTCCAAAGGAAGTGGATGTTAGGTAATTATATTAATTTGCCATTAATGCAGTTATACATAAATAACGTAATTTTATTTTTAGCAACATTATAAAATTAGTGATGACGTTTGATGATACCGGAATGTTTTCGAATAATGGCTGCAAGCGGATAAGTAAAAAGGTAGAATCATATTGTTATATGCAGAATATACTTAAACGTAAGACCTAAGCTATCTATCTAGCATATCATAAACATCTCGTAACATTCTTTATGTACCTAGAACACCATGGCTCGTGATTGAATAAAATACAATTTCGAATAAGGTTAGCGTTTTGAACAACATTCCGAAATTCCGAAATTGATTTTCTTAATTATGTAGAATTTACGTATTCTCGTCTATCTAAGCAGCAATTTCTCAGCGTGTTTGTTTGTTTACATTTATCTGATGCTTGCTATTCTATCCATTTCAATCGACAGGATTGTTCAAAACAGTTTGAAAACGTTTTTGCAACGCTTGCAGTGCTGAGATTAAAATCTTTTCTTCTACACTCAACTTAGCCGGACATGAAGACAACCTTAATAAATAGACCAACCCCGAGCAGGATCTGATAGCTAACCGATAACATATGAATATCTTAATGTGCAGGGCTCCAGAGCAAAGCTGAAGATCAAATTGAAATCAAAATTTGCTGTTATGATGTAACTTATTTTGAATACTCCAGTTGATCTCATTTTAGTTGACTTAACGGTTAACACAGCAAAAATGAGAGCAAAATTTTACACTGTTGAAGCAAACAGAAAACTAATCCTGCTTTCAATGAAATCAATTTGATTACTGATTTTGCATTCATAATGTTTAACTGAATACGGGCCTAGAGTAAATGGTTACCATTCATGTTTCTCAAGCTGAAAGACTTAGGCTCCAATCTCACCGCGGGCAAGTCACGAATGACCTAAAATATGTTAAACAAATCAGATAAACGATAATCATTAGTTCAACGACAGATGAATTTCAATTAAATTTTAAACAAGACGTAAACAGCAGAACTTCAAGTTAAGTTGCTTTCATTTAAAACGTCTTGACTGCATAATGAAAGCACAATATGATATCAGACTTATGTCGCAACATTTGAAATCAAAATGAGTTTTCATTATAATAGGAACTGCACACTTTAATATAGATTTGCTTTCATTTTGTTAACCGATTTTGCTCGGGCTGGTAGCAGGTCACTTTTTAGTGACCTGGTCACTATTTTTAAATCAGTCACTAAAAAGTCACTTTTTCACTTAAAAGTCACTAAAGTCACTATTTCTTAAAATTTAGTCACTAAAGTCACTTTTTTACGATCAATATTGTCAAGAGTAAATAATATGCCTTTTAAAAATCACATCAAGTAACAGCTTGATTTGGTAACAAATTTGTGTTAAAAAGATTCATTAAAAATCAGCATGTAAAGTCCGACCAAGAAGAGTTGCGAACAGACCAGAGCTGTCCAATTGGTGCTGATCGAATCGCTAATATTTTTTATCTTCGATTTTTTCCAGACCAGATTATAAAATTTCTAATTTATTCCTTTGCCTTGTGATCTCGAAAATTGTATCGCAAATTTTCAAAAGGGTTCGATAAAAAATCTGATTCCAACATCCTGGCTTCCTTACTTCATGATCTTGGAAGTTTTCCAAGTCTAAGATATTTCGAAAAAATAGTCTAGAAAAATTTACTTGTGCTAGACATTTTTTCAAAGATTATAATTTTGAAAATCTTTGAAGCTCTTTGTAGCTTTAATATTTATTCAAACATTTCCAAGACTAAAGTTAAGAAAAAAAATCTATGTCCAAGATCATAAAATGTTCCATATATTCAACATATGAAAATTAACTTGTTTGTCTTCGAATGCTTGAAAAATTGGTCCAAAATATCTAAAATTTATCCCGGAATCTTTAAATTTTTTTTTTCGATTTCTAGATGTTAAGCAAAATATTCTACACGGCAAATAAATCTAACTCATATGTGAGTCCCGTTCACAAAAATTCGCATTTGAGTAAATTTTTACTAAAATATGAGCAAATATCATTCATATTTGAATGACATTTATTCATATATATAAGTGACATTTACGCATCTTTGAGTCTAAATTTACTCATTCTTGTGATCTACGTTTTTGAGAACTTAAGTGAACTTGACTCAAATATGAGTCAGATTTATTTGCCGTGTGCATACACGATTTTTCCATCTTGGAAAATTTCCTCGTTCCAGAATAATGAGATTTGTTCTTGGACCGTTATCTAGAAAAATTGTGTAGGTTCCTGAGCTATAAATATTTGAGATGTTTCAAAAGTTTCTATATCCGAGGTCTTTAAAATTGATTGTCTAAAAATTCTCAACATTTGTCTTGTTATTATTATTTGATTACCTAATAAGGCATAAGGATGATGCAAATTATATTTCCATTTTATGTCCAGCATCACTCAAATAGGTCTAGGAAGGACAAATATTAAATAACAAAAAAGAAATAAGTTTACGTGTAAGCAACTCATTTTATGATAAATTCATAAATTAATAATAAAAAAAATGTTTGTGTACTTTTAGGAAAGTGAAGTGGAAAACGATTTTAAAAAGAGCTAAATTTTCAAATTTTGGGTAACATAAAACATAAATCAAATTGGCATTACTCCCAATCATGGTGACCAGCAAATCCCAATTTGTAATTTCTTGGGGATTTCCCGGAATTTTGGTAATTTTCCCGGTTGTTTTGAGATCGATAAATTCATCCTAGGAAGTTATATTCCTCCAACGGTGGAAGCCCTTCTACCGACGTTAGGGCATCTTCTATCACATTTTTGAACTTTGTCCAATCGATATTACGGGTAAGATCGTACGCGACGTTAACGGGTTCCGACGGATTGAACCCACTGGTAACTGAAACTTTGATCGGCAAGTGATCACTACCGTGGGGATCTTGGATCACATTTCACGTGCAATCCAACGATAATGAGTTAGAGCAAAGTGTAAGGTCTAATCTACTTCCATTCGAGGATGGGCCAGCCAAACGTGTTACTTCTCCATTGTTAAGAATTGTCATATTAATGCTGTCGCAGAGGTCATATATCAAAGTAGAACGGTTGTCATCATACAGTTCCCCCCAGCCTGTACCGTGGGAATTCAAATCTCCCATAATCAACCGTGGAGCAGGAAATACCGACCAGATATCTGAAAGTTGTTTTCGATTAACAACGGCTCTAGGAGGAATACAAACAGAAGCAATACAAAGGCTCTTACCTTTAATAATAGCCTAACATGCGACAACTTCAATACCTGGAAATTGTGAAAGATTCACTCTATAGAAGGAATGGCACTTTTTGATCCCGAAAAGTACCCCTCCACCACGCGAATCCTCACGATCCAGTCGAATAATGTTAAAATCATGAAAAGGAAGATCGATATCTGAAGAGAGCCAAGTTTCACAAAGAGCAAATGCATCACAATCATTATTGTGAACTAAAAACTTAAAAGAATCTAATTTAGGAATGAGACTTCGACAATTCCACTGTAGAGTAGTGATCAAATCCCCGACCTCGTTTGGAAAATTATCCATCGAAGGAAATGATTGCTGCAATAAGGGGCTTTTTCGATGTCAATTGCTTCAAGAAGGTCTTCACAGAAGGAAGCATTGCCAGAACAATGCTTTTGAGAGGATCAGAAATATTGAGGTACTTGAGAATATCATCCACAATTTTATCAAATGAGAACAACCCAGATGAAGAAGGGGCTTCTGTTCTTAAAAATGGGCCATCAGGGGTCTTTGATGTCCCCGGGAGAGATGGAAAATTCTGGTTATAGTCAGTTCTGCGGAAACCAGGAGGAGTTGAAACTTCCTTTTTTGATTTGGGCAAGCTGATTTGGGGTTCCTTATCTGCAACTTTCCGCGAACGGATGCGTTTTCGTTTCCGTGCAGAACCTTCCGGAAAACTGAAAGAAACTCCCTCCTCAGCCAAGTCACAGTCAGTCTCGTCATCAAACAAAACAGCAAAGGGATTTTTGTCGTTGGCTGATGGTGTGGCTGTTTTTAGCATTGCTGCAAAAGACTGCCTGGAACGCTCCTTAAGAAAGGGTTCTAGTTTCTCCCCGCGTTGTTTGTACGCCGGGCACGACGAGAGACCATGAGGATATACCTTACAATACACGCATTTTGGTGCAGTGACTGTGCAGGCGCCATCTTCGTGCTTCTCCCCGCATTTGGAACAGCGTGCCTTGCTGCCACAGTGAGAGGCTGTATGTCCCAACTGTTTGCAGTTTTGGCAGTTCATGACCCGATGAACAAACAAGCGCACAGGTAGCCAAAGTTTTCCCAACTCGATGTAGTGAGGAAGGGCTGACCCAGAAAAGGTCACCCGAAACGAGTCTGTGGGGGTAAAGCTCTTTTTACCCTAGCTGAAAGATACTGAGTTCATCTTCTGGACTTTCAGTATCTCAACCGTGGGAAGCAAGGAGTTCTTGAAACGGCCAACCGCTTGCTTCGCCAAGATCTCGGGGGTCAGACTCGCTTCGGTGACTACACCTTCGATCTCCACATTACGAGCTGGGATGTACACTCTATACTCGAGTGTAAAGAGCTGGGAGGCAGCAATCTCGTTAGCTTGTTTCAGGTTAGAGACGACAACACGAAGTTTATTGTACCTCACCTTCGAGATTTCGGTCACGGCCGAGAACCGCTTCGTCAGATCATTAGTAATTTGCATTACATTCAAAGGTTTCTTGTTGGGCTGAAAGTAAACAACCCATGGGCCAGTCGAGTCTTCTGGGTAGGCTCGCGATCGGGGCTTATCTGTCCCTGTTTATTACCAGACTGAGATGACGAACCAGGGATGACATCATCTGATTTCTGGGATGACAGACGTTTTCGACCCTTCTTGCTATCGCGTGGCAAAGAAGTGTCATCTTCCGACAAAACGTCCATTTCGTTTTCCGACAAAATGTCCATTTTGCCTTGCTAGTGGGAGCGAAAAACGCTCTACCACTGCAACGATAATCAAAATTACTCGGACACAAACACGAAAAAAAATACAAACACGGAAACACAAACGTAAAATTTAACTGATGGGCGAAAGAAAGAAACAAGAACAAAAACTTATCTGATAATCCTATACTACTACTACCGATCGTTTACACAGCAGCAGCGGAGCGACGCGCAGCGTGGATAATCTTCGATCCGCGTGTGCGGGCGGTCTTCGTTGGTGTGTGCTTGTATGAGGCTCGGCACTCAGCTGAACACACGATGATGGATGAGCGGTTTAAATGTGGATGCAGATGCTGACACTCGATGACGACAATTCGTGTGCAGGTATGCGTAACCACGCACCGATGGTGCGCAAAATGGTTGGCGAATTTCCAATCGCAAAAATACTTTTCCTTCCGATGATGCCGAAAACACACTTTCTTCTCAGAAAAAAAAAACTCACTTTTTGATAAATTTACCGGAAATTATGCCAGGAATCACTAAGCGCGAAAAAAAAAACTGATTATTTACGTCAGAGAATAGCGAGAAAACTTCCAAATTAACGGAGCGCGAAACAAGTCGACCGTACTTCTTGCTAGGACGCAGTGGAATGTTCCATCCCTTTTTTGTACATTGTATTGTAACTAATCTTATATCTATGTGCTTCATTTTGATTTGGGATAAGTGTTTTAACTATGGCTCGGGATTTCCACTGTGGCGTGCTTCTATAGTGACATACCCATACATATTGTTGTGGTGCGACATAGTGGGTGCATATGAGCATAGTTGGAGCATATACCCTATATAATTTAAAAATCAGCTAGGAAACTAACTTCAAAGTGAAGCATTTTAGTCACTTGAAGGTGTCACCTGGGACGAACTAATCTATCTATCCATCTATCTACCTATTTATCTATCTATCTATCTATATACATAAAAATTAATTTCTGTCTGTCTGTCTGTCTGACCCTTATAGACTTGGAAACTACTGAACCGATCGGCGTGAAAATTTGTATGTAGTGGTTTTTGGGGAAGGGAAAGGTTCTTATGATAGTTCGAGACACCTCCTCCTCTGTAAAGGGGGGCTCCCATACAAATGAAACATAAATTTTGGTATAACTCGAGAACTAATGAAGTAAATGGAACCAAATTTGGCATGTGGAGGTCATATGGGGTAGCCCCTTAGATAAGAGGACGGGGGGCTACGTACAACATAGCATGCTTTTTTTAATTGGCTCATAAATTCAAGCTAATATTGAATCCCGAGCCAAGCCGGGCACACTCAGCTGGTTTAAAATAAATATAGGTCAAAGTCAAAAACAACTTGAAACACGTTAAATTCTAGATTACATGCACAAGTGCAGGTACTTAATAAAGCATGGGTTATAATTGATTAGGTTGATTAGAGATTTCAATCGTTTATTAAATCAGGCTAATGAGATATCATAATCATCAAACTAACATAAATAAAAAGGCAACTAGTCTTTAAAGCAACTGGCAACTAGCCTTTTCATATTTGTGGCAACTGCTTTGTGACGATTTGACGATTTGTGGCAACTGCTAGCTCACTCACAGAATAGTTACGTTTGAATTAAAAGATTGTATTCAAGTAACAATTAAATAACAAATATAGATGAATAATCTGTTGTTCGGATATGCTATACTTTTTACAAATGAGCACTGTTGTATAAAATCACGGAACGATTATTATTATTATTATTTAGCTTTATTAAGGCTCTGAACCATTTGGCGAATTTTTTTTAACTTTTGGTTAAAATTTGACAGATGGAAAGTAATCGATTAACCCTGCTATCCGAGCATGGTTATTTCTGACAGACAAGAAGTTAAATTTTGACGACCATGGCTCGAAAACCGGTCGATCGACAGCACGGGGATTTTCGAACATAAGAAATAACTTTCGAAATGTCACTTTTAACTACGAGTTAAATTTAACTCGGCAAATGGTTCACAGCCTAAGGAGGCTTTCAGCCTTAGGCTGGTTCGCCTCCAAATCACGGAACGAGGCAAATGATCGTCGTAATGTTCTGACGTCTCCAGAACTTTCATCTGTTGCCATGTTAGTCTAAAATCAAAATGGGCAGTTTCGCACGCCTGTTCGCCACATAGCCCCAACCCTGATCATGCGCTTGGGGAAAATAAGAGGGGACTTCGATGTCCATTCGTCGGAGGGCACTGCTTAATTGCAATGTTTTCCTTGTGCTCAAATTGCATTTGGTTTTTATAAGGAACAAGTCATCAACAGATAGAATTTTATTACTATGCGAAGTCGATGAACCTATGACCCAACGGGATGGACGTCCTTTTATGTTAGCAAGAGTTACGGAGCCATCTGCATCAGAACGGTTTTCCCTCAGATAGGATGCAACAACTGAATCGCCGGTTCGTGGTTGTCCACCTTGCACAAGCTGCAGAAGGTTATTGTGTCGTTCAAGGAGGGTACATGGATGTCATTTCCCTTTGGAAATTTCCGAAAAACATGCCGTACAGAATTTTGAAGTGCGCATACTTTTGTAGACCTCCTTCGCAGAAGGTCTCCCACGCTTCTTCACCTTGTTCTGTAAGCCGCATAGATTTGACAATTTTACACGAGCAGCTATACTTACGTCACATTGGCAATTCATTCCACTCCACGTTTACCATCCCAAGTAACAATTTTGGTTTTATAAGGGTTCTGTAGACCATGATTTAGACTAGTAGAATGCTTTAAATCCTCTATAAAACTTGCAATGTTGCTTGGGATGTTTATGCTGATGCACTTCTATGAACTGATTTTAACAATATTACACGAGCAGCTATACTTACGTCACATTGGCAATTAATTCCACTCCACGTTGATCATGTTTATACTGATGCATTTCTATGAGCTGATTTTGATCACTTAGGGAGAAGGAACTTTTGTTATGATAGTTCCAACTTTTTGCGTCGATGTCCGATAGATAACGTTGTTTAATTAGGCAAATCAATGTTTCGGTTAGTTTTCGCAGATTAGTCTTATTTAGGCATCAAACGTAAACTATGTCCTGATTTTCCTCGTGATTTCTTGTTTTCATTTTAACTCTTTTATAACAAACTACATGTGTATTTGAAAAGCGGGCTGGATTTGACAAGGCGATCCCGAATGAACTTAAAAGTTATAATTATTTTAGATTATAAAAAATTTATAAACAAATACAAACATGTTGAATTGAAACAAAGCAAACCTGTTGCTAACTTGTACACTAAAGTTATTCATTGAAAATAAAAGATAATAACAATAAGGTGATCCAAGAGACGTTTCTCATTAAAACTGACAGCTAGAAATCAAGAGTGTGTGAGTGATCTGGTGTTAATGGTGCTGAATGTAAACATAAACAAAGCAGAAATTCATATAAGAATAAATTGCCACACACTTAGAAAAAATTACCGACTTCGGTAATTCATTTACCGAATTCTCAACAGCTGAACGGTCGGTAATGTTTTCGGTAATCGAGAACATTACCGAAAAATCTGTAAACTGAATCAGCAAAATTAGCTGTCAAATTTACCGAACGATCGGTAACATTTACCGAAAAAATAAGCATGATTTGTAATCGACTTTACCGGAGAACTGTAATTTTGAAGTCGATATGGAAAATGAAATTTACCGAAAGATCTGTAGTTTTTTAAAAGGTTACCGACTCAACTGTAATTCGCTTAAATATTGTTTCAAGGTATTTTCTTGGTTTTATCAATTGAATTAAATAATTTTTCCTTATCCTTTATTTTATTTTATTCTTACGGATATGCTTTTCGTAAATCTAAAAACCCAAAACTTACTCGTAGCGCTGGCGGTCACTGCAATCCATGCAAATATTTGGCTCCAGTTGTGGTCAATGTATTAAAGTTGAAAATTGCTGCCGGTATAAAATGTCTCTTCTTATATGGTCATTGATATGTCGGTGCAGTCCGGTAACATAGCCTGGTACTTGCGACCGACAGAAAAAATCGGCCATCTGTAACAATGGGTGTTTATTTAGATAACGAAATACCATTACTTACGGAAAATATCTACGCAGCTGGTCCATAAAAGCCTCCATCATTTCACTTTTTGTTTTTCATAACATTTTCCACTTACACACTTTTTTTTAAAGGTCGAAAACACATTACGGCGGATTTGACGTTTCTCGCTGTGAAAGCTACCGAACTCGGTAATGGAACGCTTTGTTTACCGAAACTTCAGTAAAATATTTCACCGAAGTCAGTGATTAAGCTGATTTACAGATCTGCCGGTATTTTTTTTTTACCGTTTTCGTTGAATTGAAATGAAATCACCGAAATTCGGTAATTTTATTTACAGTTTTCAGCAATATAGCGAGAAAATACCGAAACATCTGTAATTTTTAGGATTACCGATCTAAGATGGTAATTTTATTTACCGAACTCAGGGTCTCTGTTTAAGTGTGCAGTTTAACTGTGATCTGTAAAAAGTTCTTGGTAATCAAAAAAGTCAACTGATCGCAACTGTCTCGTGGACAGCCTTATTGACCAATGCACGGAATGAACTGCATGAACAAATTTGAGCGGTGCCGTGTTTACTAAAAATGAACACATGAATAATACTCGCGTATCATTTAAAAATGGCCAATCAGCTTATGTACACAAAACTTGTTAGACATTTTTCGCGCGAACCGAAGTACACCCATGCAAACCAACAACACCATCGGGTAGGGTGAATTCTCCCCTTTCCGATAGTGGTTTGGTTTGCGTGGGTGTTCTTCGGCTCGTGAGAAAAGGACCTAACAAGTTGTTTATAAAAGTTTATAGGACCTTTTCTAAAGTTACGCGAGCATTACATCATGTGTTCATTTTTTAGTAAACACGGCACCGCTCAAAAGTCAAATTTTTTGTGAGTTCATTCCGTGCAGTGGTCAATAGTGACACGCATAGACTGAAGCAAGAAGAACCAAACGAACCGTCAAACGCTTACCGCCCAAATTCGTTATAAAAATAAAAATAGCTTTAGAATAATCAACACCGCCTACTTCAGAGACATGATGGTCGAGCCGAGGGGCACGTAATACAAAAAACCGGTGCGTTGAAGTTAGAATGCAATCAAAAGTACGTAAAGTAATTAATGCGTTTTGAAGTAGTACTGACGGTAATTAAAATTATCTATCCGTAATTAATTTATTTAAAAGTATTGAAAATATAATTAATGTACTTTAATTACGAAATGTAATCAATGGAGTTAAAAAGTAGTTAATGTTCTACATTGTGTAATAAATGTAATTAAAACAGTAGTTAATGGAATTAATTTAATTACAGCCGTTGCCTGAGTTCAAGTTAAAGGTTATTGCGTGCCCCTAGGGTCGAGCATGTGTACAATTGCGTTAAAATTCCACACTGAACCAATTTGACATATTCCTGTTATGTGGAAGTCTAATAATTTTGCGCTATAAGATAATCCATTGAAAATGATTTGATTGAAAATGTGTCAGGTAAATTCTATATGAATATCTGATACATTGATAATGCTGATAATTTGAAAACTTTTATATGATCGCCATATGATAAATGAAAATCGGTCAAATTATAATAATTAACTGAAATGGATTTGAAACCCATAAGCATAAGCTTTACTTTTCACCACAATATAATATATGTGTCATAAATCAATCGAAGTAAAGTTTATGTGAAAATCACATGAAATTTACTTATTCTTTTGACACATATATTTAATCGATTTCTAAAAATAAATCGAAAAATAAACACCAGGCAGTGGGAGCTTTCACAGTTGTGTTTTTTTATTGTAGCTGATTTGGGATTCGATCCAGAACTGTTGAGCTGTGATGCTTTTCGTGTCTGCGCTCGATTCCATTGGGCCACGGCTGACTTCAATATTGAGCTCGTTCAATTAGCATGAAGTAATAACAGCTCTCTCAACATGGAATATAGTGAAGAAAAATAGCACTGACCAATATATGCTCCGTTTCAGTGGTGTCGTGTATTCAAATCATTATTAATGCTCCTGCACACTTAGATTTTTTTGCCGAGATGGGCACCACCGAGCAGCTCGGCATTTTATTTTGCTGGAAATTCAGCAAAAAATATGTTTGTTAGCTGAGATCTCGGCAAAATTCCCGTTTGTTAGCTGAATCTCGGCAAGTTTTTCACTGAGATCCAGCAAAATAAAATGCCGAGCTGCTCGGTGGTGCCCATCTCGGCGAAAAAATCTAAGCGTGTGTGTGCAATAAAACAACGACTACATTATATGAGTTCATGGAACTGATTCATGAATCTTAGCAAATAAATATTGCAGTAGAATCATTTTTTTTCAATCTCAAAACATTCTTTTCCGGAACCCCTTATCTTATGAAACAATAACAAACAATGATTATTTATTACAGTATCATTGTTGTTAGCAATATTTAGTTCGACTAATCATTCTAATGAGTGTACGATAACATAGTTGAAAATTGTTTCAATAATTTATAAAGAACAATTATGTAAGATGTATTTTATTGGGAGCGATGTTCATCCCAGAAAAACATACCAAAACAAATGTTTGCTGTTGGATTTCTTAAAAGGCAAATCTATATGACTATTTAATGATTGGGATAGATCTTTTTACAATATTCAAACCTCAAAAATCAAAGGAAGCTATTCCAATGAGATATACATGTTTTCCTATACTGCAAAGTTAAATGACAGTCCAATAGTTTCTACATGTCTGTTTACACGCGACATATCAACAAACGTCAAAAATCGTTAAAAGCAACTCCAATAAAATATACATGATTATCTTATATGATATATCTTTTAGTGAGCAATATTAATCATGAAAACAGGTACATTTTACTCGATTTGCTCATAGTGCAAACTTATATGATTTTCCATTAGTTTCTAGATGCCTGTTCCCACCCATGACATATCAACAGTTTTTCACCATGAAATATATCAGACAATATTCATATACATCTTACCTATCGCTAACCACGTTCGAAGCAAAGTATTATCAAGTACTAAGTATGTGAAATTACGATAGAAATCATTCCATATCGCAGTCATAGTTTTTAAGTGATAATCCATTGGAATCTATCAATCATCACATAGAATGAATAAATCTCCTGACATTGCTATGTTATAAGATGGATCCAATAAACGGTACATGTCGATTTGTTTCAGTGCAGGCTCTTCCACTAGACTAGAGACTGGCCTACAGTGAAGCCACACGAAGAAACATGGTTGTTAGTGACATTGCCAATAGATCTCTCAAAAACCGTGCTGCTGTTTTTACAGAAATTTTCTTTGCACGTCTCTATCAACTTCTCTGGAGTAAGATGGGTCATGGGGCAAGATAGTTACTAGTAAATTTATTAATTTATATGTTTGTCAAAATCAACATGTTCAATACAACCCCAATGATGGTTTGCTTTTTAATTGAGCCTGTTAGCGACGCCGGTGGTGTAATGGCGAGCGTGATTACCTCTCATCCCAGCAGGCTTGGGTTCAATCCTAGTCGGCGCCGCCGGGATGTTCTGAGGCATAACATCTCTGATCACGCGTTCCATTCCTAAGGAAGAAAAGTTGATGAGCTGATGGAACGATAGGTAGGGTCCAGGTGTGAGAGCTACCTTCCTGGTGTCGGTAGCATTGGTGCTCAGCACGAAAAAAAATCAAGGAAAAAAATTATTCCTATTGATGTTGAAAGAAACCAATGACGCATTTCGCGCCAAATCGAATCGAAGCTGGCAACTGGCAGATTACAATGAAATTTTCTGGATGTGTAGACTTTGACTAAATAAGCACTTTTGTATACTCAGTTTCAGGCATGGCAAATCATTTGCATTCATTTCGTGCATTCATTTACATTCATTTGCCTCTAACTTTTTTATTCAACAGCATTCCGCAAAATGATGTATAAAACTTTTGTAGGTTTTGTTATTAACTACAACTTTCGTTAACAATTCCAATCCGTATCTCTTATGCATGACGAACCAGAGCGAACAGAAACCACTACTGTTTTTCGGTGAATGTATTTTACATTCACTGAAAAACAGTACCAAGTTCTGCCCGCTATAGTTCGCGATGCATAAGAGATACAGATTTGAGTTATGAACAAAAGTTGTAGCTAATAACATAGCCTACAAAAGCTCTATACATTATTTTGCGAAATGCTGTTGATGAAAAAAGTTAGCGGCAAATGAATGTAAATGAATGTATGAAATGAATGCAAATGATTGTCCATGCCTGCTCAGTTTTTCCAAAAGGAGACTATCATTTGAGAAGGGCCAAACTTTTTCTGCCGATTTTTTTCAAAAATATATTATGGAAAAATGACAACTCCTACAAAAATGTGTTGTATGGATGACTTTTAGGAAATTGTCCAAGTTTTCGAAAAAAATACTGAAAAAAATTCCATTTGAGACCTACACTGAAAAAAAAAATCAATTTTTAAAATTTAAAGTCGATTAAAAAAATGGCGATGAAACTTTGCCTCAATATAGGTAATTATGTTTACTACCATTCGTCCATTCATCGCGAGATGGGCATTTTTAAGGAAAAAAAAGTTTTTCTTACAAAATCTTTTTTATGTCTGAACTGTTTTTTTAACGTATCATTTTCACACAAAACTAAACCAGTGAAGCTCAAAATCATCTCAGAACCCAATGAAGCTCAATTTGTGATTCAATTTTGTCTAGTCAGCAGCTTGTCACTTGGAATAATCGAGAATTCCATATGAAAAGGGCTTATATCATTAGAAAATAATATAATTGATTATATTGTCTACTACTGAGGCAAAATCCGATACTTCTATAGCAACTAAGCTTTATTTACAAACAACAGTCATCTTTCCTAAGAAATAAAAAAGAATCATTTAAGGAAGGGGAAATTCTAGAAATTTGTGATTCTGCTAAAAATTGTTCATTCATTATCCAAAACGCTGCCCAAGGATATCACTGGAATATTTCTTAAGCAACAATACATCCATTTGAAGTTTATTATAAGAAAGACAATAAACTTGAAAATGTTAGCTTCATAATCATATCAGAAGTAATGACTCACGATACAGTTGCATTTCAGTTGTTCATCTAATAAATGATAGATTTTATTAAACAATCGATAGTTTTTCTAAAATTACTGTTATGTCAGATGAGGCAGCATCACAATACAAAAAAAAAAACTTTGCTAGTCTGTGTAGATTTCAGTCAAAGCATAGATTAGAAGCAGAATGGCATTTTTTGCAACGTCTCATGGAAAAGGTCCCTGTGATGCCATTGATGGCACTCTCAAGTGTATGACAAAGAGAGCTAGTCTTGCTCCAAATTATGGAAACACCATAACAACTTCACGAAAATTATATAACTGGGCAGTTGAACAAAACTACGTTTCGAGTACATATCCACTGAACAGTACATCGAAATGTCAGAAGAACTCGAAGAACTATATAATAGCACTAAGACAATATATGGCATACAGAAATTCCACAGTTTTGTGCCTATAACTGGTGACAAAGTAGCGGCAAAAAGGTATTCTAATTCAGAAGATGAAACAAAAATATTTAACTTGATTGAAAAAAGGAAAAAAAATAGCATGTATGAAAATAGGTTTAAAACATTGAGAATATATAAATAAATGATATATGAAAAATCTTGTCTTTTTTCTCTCACATATTATCAGATTTTGCCTCAGTAGTAGACAACAGAATAAGGGAATGATATTTTTTTGGACAAGGTCTACATGTCCAGAAAGTTTTATTGAACTCTGAGAGGGTGCTGCCAATTCCGAATACGATTTGGCGAGAAATACATCATGAGCCCTTTTCATATGAAATTCTCGATTAATCAAAGTGAGCTTAAGTGCTGATTAGACAAAATTGAATCGCCAATTGAGCTTCATTGGATTCTGAGATGATTTTGAGGTTTAGTTTTGTGTAAAAATGGCAAATTAAAAAAAAAATCAGTTCAGACATGAAAAAGTTTTTGTTAGATTTTTTTCCTTAAAAGTGCCCATCTCGCGATGTATGGATGGTTAGTAGTAAACATAATTACCTATCTTGAAACAAAGTTTCATCCAAATCAAACATGGCCATTTTTTTAATCGACTTCAAATTTTAAAAATCGATTTTTTTTTTCAATTTAGGTCACTAATGGAATTTTTTCAGTAATTTTTTTTCGATAATTTGAACAATTTTATAAAAGTCATCCATACAACACATTTTTGTAGGAGTTGTCATTTTTCCATAACACTTTTTTGAAAAAAAATCGGCAAAAAAAATTTGGCCCTTCTCAAAGGTTAGTCTAGATACATTTTGGAAAAACTAAGTATATGCAAAGTGGCTTATTCAGTCATGGTACATACATCCGGAAAGATTCATTGAAATCTGAGAGGGTGCTGCCAGCTCCGAATACGGTTTGGCGCGAAATGCGTCCAATGCAGATTTAAATTTCATATTTTATGTACATTTATGATCAGTATAGAAATATGCCGATAATTACACAAATAATATTGTAATTTTCTCTTTTATTTATGTCAACTCAGGAACTGATATATCATATCTTCTTGAACATATATTGAAGAACATCGGATAAGAGAACAAATGGATCCATATGACTTTGAAAACAGCTTGCAATCGGCAGCTTACAATTAACCACTTTATACGAGCAATGACGTTTACTACCACTCGAACTTTGAAATAAAACATTATTTTCAGATTTTTTCTTCTAGAACCTCGAGAAAAGTAGCCAACATTTGTGCGTTTCATAAAAAATAGAAATTATTTGGTCCAGTTTTGTGAAATCGCTTGTAGAAAGTCACGCTAAAACTGCTTGACAAAGTGGTCAATTATGAGAATACGACCTTTCATTGCAGTCATGTCATCGATACTCACGTCTTTGAAATCTCATGTCATTTCGTGTATCTAGTATGAATTTTCACGTTATAATATCACATAACAACAAGTAGATGATAAGGTACCTTTTTAATATATTCATAATTAAATTGTTATTTATTGTTGTTATAATTGCAGAAGCGTCATGAAGCATCTTACCTTCGATGGAAGTTTCATTACCAGCTACCGGGGGTTGCAAAAGGTTAACCAAAAAACGAGGTGTTTGTGATAAACCATTTCAGCTAGCTGAAAATCGATACCAAAACGGACGAACATTGAAATGGTGTCCCCATGTGCGCACAACTGTTAGGGGTTGAATAGAGAGCAAAATATTGGAAAACGCACCTGCTACCCGTTGTAGACGGAATTGTTCTGTACATCTACCTACATAGACTATCGTTATAATAATAGATTTTATTTACATTGCAATACATAAAAATCACTTTTTTTACATAAATTTTTCCCAGTCCAATTATTATTATGCTTCCAGAACATGGTTTAGATATGCTATGTAACAAATAGCAAGTTTCAAAATCTCAATTTTTGACAGTTTTTTATCTGGTGGTAAAGTTGGCAGAAGTTTCCTCAGATCCGTAAAAGCCACATTAAAGGCTTCAACGCGAACTCGTTCCCCTGAAATTTCGTTTTTAGTTTTATCGTTGAGAATATTGAAGATGAACGCAGATTTGATTAAACTTACGTGTGGCATGTGCGGTTCTATATTTCAATGTGGCACGCCGTCTTCTTCTACGCTCTTCCCGTGTGAGTCCAACTAGTTCAGATTGTACGGAGCCATCGTGTTTTCGCTTTCCATGGCCAACTGCGTTGAAAGGAGCTACGGTATTGATTGGTTCACAAGGTAGACCTGTCAACGATTCTCGTGCTATAGCCACATTTGGAGGTGATGGTATTAATTGCTCTATGCCATAGACCATCTGTAAAATAATACAAAACATATTCTAAATGTCCGATCACTTGAATGCAAAATAATGTTTTTTTTATTTGTAATATAGTCTTTTAACACATTTGATGTCATTTGAGGATTGTCCGGGATGAGATATGAACTCGTGACCTTTAGAGTGAGATGTATGGATGCTAAGCACTTCGCCGGAACGTCCCCAGAAATATTAAGTTTAGAACGTTCGTGAGAACGGTACCCAACTAACATTTTCAGTTTTATAAGCCAACTTTTACAGCAAATTTAGCTGAAGGCAGAAGCCAACAAAATAATTTTGTAAAGTGTTAACTTAGCCTTTTCACTATCCTTATTCAATTGTCAGTTTCATTGAATAACTGCAGCCAATAAAAGCTAATATCACTTTTATACACATGTTAATCAACATAAAACGCTGATAAAATAAGTATTAGGATGCACACTAAGTTTTTTTCGCCGGATCTCGGTAAAAAAATTGCCGAGATGGGCACCACATTTACCGAGGATCTCGGTAATCATAAAATTCACGGTTGTCAATTTTTGCCGAAAATCTCAGCAAAAAAAAAACAACTGATTGCTCGGCAAAAGCTTCCCTACGGTAAAAAACATACTGAATCTCGGCAATTTTTTTCCAATTTTGTTTTCTTGCGTTAAAGAATAAGAAAAAAATAAATAAAAAGATTGTCATGTGCAAAATAGTTGCAAATAAGAAACACTGCAATGGGATTATCATTTTGTATATCTATTAAAGTCCATAAAAATCTCGATAAAAATGCATCACATGAAGTTGATGAAGTTGTTGCCGGTAGTGCTCATTTGGTTAATTTTAAAGCAACATGGATAAAAAAAGCCAAAAAATAGCTTATCAGACGGCAAACATGCTACTCTGTAAACCGTAAACGCTTTACAGAGCAGCACGATCGCCTGCAATACATCCGGTCCTGTTCCGACGACTACGTTATCCCAAATAACGTAGCACTCCCCTACCTCGAAGTCCTCCCCAACAATAATTATTTGGGGAATTGCTGACGTCGACATACTCTTGTCGGACTGAAAGTTTTAACCAAACAAGAATTATTTTCACTCAAACAAAACAGAACAATCTTGATCTTACATTAATCCATTGGATTATACCATGGAGTGGGTTCATCTTTCGTAGGTTCGGATCCTGCTTCCTCGAGCGTTTTAGTCCACGTTTTGGGTTTTTTAAAGTTGTTTTCGATGCAAAAGACACAGACAACAATTAACTTCTGATCTTCTGAAAAAAGGCGGGTGGAAAAAAGTGACAGCTGTATTACCGAAATTCGGCAATGGATGAGGCCAATACCGAAATCTCAGTAAACGCGATTGCTGATTTCGGTATTATTTCTATTTACTGATGTGCTCAGCGAATTACTTTGCGAATTTCGGAAATGTTTTTGGTCAATCTCGGGAAGAATATTTTTGTTGCCGAAATATCAGTAAAATTATGAATTGCCGTGTCAGCCAGAATTGTTTTCTACTGACCTCGTGAATCTGTTTTAAGTGTGTGGGTTAACATAACAAGCCCCTGCTCCCCACTGCTCGTTCGATCTGTATTAAGAACTCCAACAAATGTGTCAAATTAGGATAATTTTGGTTATGATCTGGATTTGCGGGAGAATTTTAAAGTTTGTATGGGAAACGGAACAAGACTGTAGCTTGTGAAAAATTCAAACACTGCTCAATATTTATAGAACCAGATACTTAGACTGGAAAACTATGCAGAATAACTTTGAGTAAATTTTGAATTTTTGACAACCTAATGATCAATTTTGTTCCGTTTTTCCATACATTTTCCCATACAGACTTTAAAATTCTCCCGTACATTCAAATCGTAGCCAAATTCGTTCAATACAGATTGAAAGAGCACAGGGGAGCAAACTTGACCCACTCGAATGAATGTATTATTCATTTGATGACTTCTACACAACTAACCACTTTTGCTGAATAGCAAAAACATTAAAATTGCTTTTTCAATTACTAAACAACCTGTACTCATCTAATAAAATGTATTAGTGCTTCTTTGGAAGCATTTTTACAGTACTAGGCTCATTCTACAAAGCTGAATAAAAGTGTTGCTTGTGCACTATTCTAAAACCTCTAATCTTACGTAAGAAAAATATTGTAGAGCTGCACTACCAAATAACCATTTTAGTATTTCCAAGAATTACGTTTAATGTTCAATTTGCTAGTCCGTACTTTTGACAGTACTCACCATTGGAGAGCTGCCGTATGTATCGTATGGATCGTATACCTATGGAAGGTACCTATGTAAAATTTCGTCACCAGTTAAAATTAATTCTACTTCGCTTACCGCCACCGCCGGAAAATTCACGTTTTCTAAAAATATTAGAAAAAGATATCAAAAATCTGTAAACATCAGTTTTTTTTTTCGCAAAATTCAAAGAAATTTTACGCCTAGTAAAATTAATTTTGTTGCTCATAATTTAAAAAAAAAGTTGGATATGAAATACCGAAAATCAGAAATGTTGTATTTATTTTATATCCAACTTTTTTAAATTAATTATCGGTCATTCTATAATTTATATGATGCATTATAAAAAAAACTGACCGATATATCCGCATAAAAACCTGTTGATCTGTGAAGTTCTTTAAGTTTTGTTTGTCTCTTTAAATGGTTGTTTAAATAAAAAAAATGTTGTTTTGATCACCAGAAAAGCCGATTCTTTCGAAATACCGATTTAAAAAAAGGTTAGTAAGATCTTATAGAGGGGGGGGGGGGGGGTTCGAAAATCATACTATGCAAGGTGTCTGAAATATTGGAAATCATGCTTATGTAATTATTGAATGGCCCCTAAACGATAAATTGATCATGATATTATCGGAAGCTAACGATAACCGCAAACCGCTAACTATTTTTATTCTAGCTAGACCTCTGGTTTTATTTATCAAAATTATTGTTTTTAATCCTATAAAATCTTAAAACATGGATCCCTCTGATTTCTCGATTGCATTTTTGTGAATAAAATATTGTTAATCCGTGCAAGCACTATATTGTACACAGTATTAATGGAGCATATATAAACTTATTCATAGAATACTTAAATCACAACAAAAATTGTCTCTTTTGCTACTTTATGTATGAAAAACGCAAATAAAATAAATCCAGTCAATGTAAAACTTAAAAAAGCATGACCGCTTAGCACCTATGCTAAAATACTGGGGTTAATGGTTCGTCAAAAATACTATGTTTTGTTTTTTTAGCTTGTTGGTTGGTTTCGTGAATAGAAGATTCGAAGTATATTGTCCAAAATATGGCACGACTCATTTTGGTCCTTAATACTGTATAAAAATGACTGCGTGCAAGAAAAAAAAACCGTATTCGACTTTTGGCAACAAAGGTTATCAAGGGTTAATAAATCTGTAAATTTTAACTCTGTATGGTGTTCCAGTGAGTACCCTTTATTTTAATATAAAAAGTACATAACTAAAACTTGGACTTGGAAGCCAACATCTTATCGAAAGACTAGAAGAACTGCTTTGTAGATTGCACTTACTGCTTTCTAAAAGTTGGTCAAGGGTTACTATAGGGAATTTTACGCAAATATATCTCATGGACAATTATTTTTCTAAAAAGTGTGAAACCAGGAGTCGATTTACTAAATAAATTGTTCGCAATAAAATTCGACCAATTATACATTCACTTTTAAGTAGATAAGCTTTGTTTATTCAAAAGCGATTAAATTGCGGAGCTCTTAACCATTCAAAATATGGTGCTTGCACGGCATGTGATAAGATATTTCTGATTTCACAATAACGCGTGGCTACACTCCTTTAGTTCATACTTAACTTTTATAAAACCTTTGAATATTTAATGGTTCACAACTTTTTGTACAGAAGTCGGATCGATTCGCAGTCCTCCAAAGTAGTTTAGCACAGTTAGTCTAATTTAAATCTTAGACGATATTGAGCAATGTGTGTATTTTGGACAAGTAATTAAACATATTCTATCCGTTTCCCATACAATTTCCCATGGGATAATCCAGATCGTAACAAATTCCTTTAAATTTTACATACAGTGAAGTCTCTTCAACTCTATATTGAAAGGGCCATCCAGTTATAGAATTATCGATTTATAGAATAACAATCGCATACAAAATCGCTATCACAGTAGCCATGAAATTATTTTTTTCTATGGTTGTGGAGAGTTTAATGTAGTTGATGATGACCAACCAAAAGAGCAGTAAGGAGCCTGAGGTTGACAAAGTATGTTCCAGTTAGTATTTGGCCGCTTCTTTTTGTCGTAACTTTTTGATGAAGGAAGTGCTACTGCCCTAAAGCTTTACAGTGCTAAATCTGTTAAATTTCTACCTTGTTTGACTCTTATTCCTCTTCGATCCTTGTTTCCAAAGCGCAAAAGAAAAGGGCAATCGCTTGATCCCCTTCTGATGAAATACAATTGAGCAATCAATTTTTTATGCTTACGGATGATGAGAATGATCCATCATCCAGGCAAAATTCCATTAAACATTCTCGGCCATAAAGGCAAAGGTGCCCCCTTATTGTTGTAACCACTTCCGATTTACATCCTCTTCGTAAGGATCTTTTGAACTTCGTTGAATTTAAGTTTTCACTTAAATTGGCCGTCGGGATCAATGCCGTGTATTGGCTGAAACCTTGGATGGATTCAAACGTCTTCTCAAGTATCTTACTGAGAAGCAACACACATTGTTTACTTATCACACCAAAACTGAACGTGTGTTAAAGGTTGTCTTGAATGGTCTTAGTGGTGAATCCCTGGATCAAATCAAAGACGAATTGACTAAATTACTTGTTGAGTTGAGTTGAGTCTGCACGAATCCCACGCAATGGGATTTAAAATGATTTTTATTTAGTTCACTTCAAGTCTAGTGAACTAAACAACCTTAAGGCCTTAGAAAAAGCTAGCCTTATGCACCATGTTCGAGTGGGAACATTTCAGGAAGACTGGAGGAATTTCCAAAACCTCACCCAGTGCCGTATGTGGGATGGGGTCACGGAACCAAAAATTGCTACATATCAGCTAAATACGTGAATTGTGGTGATTCCTCTCACGCTAAGGACGACTGTCCTGTGAAGAAAAATCCAAAAAAATCCAAATTGTGGTGAAAACCACAAATCCAATGTTTGGGAATGTAAGACTCGCAAAGCGATCCTACAATCTTGTTCTATGCGACAGGTATGCAACACTCCACTTTTCCGAACAGGTACAAATTCCTCTGTTATTAGCAACGGTAAGCGAGGAACAAATTCTACATTCACCCTTGCTTCAAATTATTCATCTATACTTGCTCCCCTCGCTGTTAACAATGTTCAGCGAGTAAATTGAGCTGCCTATGCTGCTATTGCAGCTGGTACAAATCAAAATTCTAGCCAACATAATTCTAACGGAAATTTTGATAATTTTGTCTTGGTTCCTTAAATGGACTTTGGACAGAGATCATTAATTGACATGATAACTTTTTTCCTTGATTTGTTTTACGTCGATCTTGTTTTCCGTGTTGAGTACCAATGCTACCGATGCCAGGAAGGCAGCTCCCACGTCTGCAGGGCTGGTAGCGAGTCACTTTTTAGTGACTTGGTCACATTTTTCAAGCCAGTCACTAAAAAGTCTCATTTTTTAAGGCCAAGTTACTAAAGTCACTTTTTCTTGAAAATTTTATTTCAAGATTGATAATTCTTTGCTTTAAGGTGATATTCTAAGGAAGCCTTAGCGTGAACTTCAAAGGCACAAGTCAGCTTCCACAAAACATACAAATTTGAAAATGCTACTCCGTGTGTGTAGTAGCACAGCAAACAAGGAGTAGCATTACAAAATTTGTATGTTTTGTGGAAGCTGACATTTGTGCCTTTAAAGTTTCACGCTAAGGCTTCCTTAGAGTATCACCTTGTCTATTTACAGGGTGCCTACTCATTTTTCGTCTTTATCTATTTACAGGGTGCCTACTCATTTTTCTAAACAAAATTACCTGAGTTTTCCAGGTTTTCCGGAACTTTAACGGATAAATTCCATGTTTCTAATTGTTTTTTTTTTAATGCGTTAAAAATATGTTTTTTTAGTAAATCAAAAACAACAGCAACTAACCCAAACGTTCTTAAGACATGGCAATCATTTTTAAAGACACAGCTCCATTGAATGTTGAAGTTAAACACCTGAAAAAGTTAAAAATACTTACTAAATTTGAGTAAGTCCAAGATCTAAAAATATTAAATATCTTGAAGTTTCGTACTCCATGTACTAGTTCAAGATATTGAAAATTTTCAAAGTGTCAGAATTAAGGAAAAAATAAATGATTTATTTCAAATTCCTAAATAACTTTATGAAAGACTATAAATTTTCATTGCAGTCCCATTAACTTTACAACAATGGTAGTGTTGCGAAATGTGTGATATTGTTGTGTGTTTGTTTGTCGTTCTTCGGAGTTTTCTCGGACACGCCCGTGCTGTCAGTGATCACAGTCACAATAGATCAGTAAAAGCAAGCGACGGCACGGGCGCATTGGAAGAGCAAATCGCTCTGTTGCCTATTCCAATGCGAGAAAACACCGAAGTTGTAAGTACTGTAATATATTGTATTTTGATATGTATTTTAATTATATAAATATTACAGCTTTGTAGCACAACCCGCATTTAGTCTTTCTTAATCTAGCGCAGTTTAGCACCAAACGGAGTGTTATTATTGCTGACGCCTTTCAAATCTATTTACCTTTCCGTACGTATCGTAAGATTTAATAAAGAGAAACCAATCGTTGAGATATTGTCAAAAGTCTAACACTGCTTTTTGACGTTAAACTCGGCCTACGGATTCAAAACTTGGCCTAACGCATTGAAACGCCAATGAATTCACTTCAGCCTATCGGATGAAGATAAAAATTGATTCGGTCGGAACGCTTCTTTTGTTTTTGGGAATAATGGGTGCAAACCTTCATATCATGCATTCTCATTGACTTCGTTCCGTAGCTTATTAACTAAAGTATCGTACCAAATGCATAATAGACTTGTTAACTCTGAAATCATGGATTAATTTGAAGTTTTCTGTTCGATAAGCCCAAAATGGGCGATTAGGACGAAGTAGTTCTCTACCCTATGTGGCAAATATGAAAGGTCGGTGCCCATCGCCATTGTTTTTAACAGGTAGGAAGATTAGAGAAGTTCTGAGGAATGAAAGGAAATCCTGAGAATTTCAGTAAAGCTCCATAAACAAACTGCGGGAACATAAGGGAAGTTAACACGCTGAAAATATGGTGAACTTATTGGAAGCTTTAGGAACCTCAAAGCGGTTGTTTTAGCATCCTTTTTTTTATGAAGTTCCTAGAATTTCAGAGAACTTCACAGGTGTCAAGCGAACTTCCAGAACAACATGTGAAAAGGGCATACAAGCTTTTTGTAAACAAACCTTTGTAGGCCCTTTTCTCACCAACCGAGGGTCGCCCACGCAAACCAGCAATATCACCGGGAAGGGGAAAGTGTCCCCTATCCGGTGATGTTAAAGGTTTGCGTTGGTGTCATATGGGTGGCGAGAAAAGGGCATAAGAAGGTTTGTTTACAAAAAGCTTGTATGCCTTTTCACATGTTGTTCTGGACTTGAGAAATATAGAAAACTTGAGGCGTATTGTGCAATTTTTTTTGAAGTTCTCAGCCCCTTTAGAAAAGTTAGATCTAGAGATCTTTGGGAAATTTCAGATCTTAAGAGCAGTTCCCGTAACTTTAGTCCAGACATTTAGAGCAGTTTAAAGATCCTTTTATAGATTTAGAAAAAAAAAATCAGGATAGTTCCATGATGTGCTGAAGAAAAAAAATCGAGAACCCCCTAAGATGTTTCGAGAATTTCAGGGAAGTACAGAGACCAGAGAATTTTTGAAAACCACTGAGATATT